>NC_054555.1:26127640-26252640 GCF_017654505.1 Polyodon spathula | reverse complement strand
GTTTGAACTTTCAGTTTATTTACAAGATCACCAGTTACAGTACTGTATATGGAAAGCTGTGTGGTTTAACCTAGTAGTTACAGCAAATTACTAATGGCTGGGCAGATTGGATTCAAATCGCAACCACTCTGACTGACGAAGTTAATGGTTCCAATCAGGCACTGGTTCTGTGACTCCAAGAGATCTTCCACTCTCTGCCCTGTGAATGCACCTCAGTCTGGACCTGAACGCTCTCTGCCATGTATACCGCTTTTCCCTCTGCATCATAAAACCAGTCTGTTAAACTCAATCTACAATCCAATCTGAAAAAGGCCATCACACACAAATCAAAGATCCCCTTTACGTGTCTTGTTTTGCTATTTCTGAATGAATTCACCGTCGCAATATTTCCCTGACAGTCTAATATATGCTCAGCCTATGTATTTCTGTTCTGAAGTCAGTGTTTTGGAACCTGCCTCTTGCCTCCTTTCCCTCGGACGCTCTTAAAAGAAGCTTGATCTTTCTTTTCATTGAATGCCACTGGCTCTTACTTTTGCACGACCAGGAAATGATTAAAAAAAAAACATAAATGGTGGTTTGAGACCCTTAACTAACTCACTATTAACAATAAACAAAAAGCATTTAATGAAGTGTCTGTGGGTAGCTTTACAGGCTAGACAGCAATAAAACTTGTTTTTTTTTCTCTTTCTCTCTCTCTGGATCCCCTCCAAAATAGTGAAGGCCTGATCTGCAGGAGGTAACCGTCCTTATTTTAATCCAATAAGATTTTCAAATCCTACAAAGAACTGACACCACTTACAAATGTGAAGGAACCTTCTGATATCCAGGTTCTTCTCATAACTGAGGGCAGAACAGATAGAAACATAATAAAAGTGGTGTTCTCCTGTTTAAACCCCAAATTAAAAACACAAAAATCCATCACAATTTGACTAGATATCCTTCAACTTATTTAGCTTCTTTTCGTCTCAAATTTTACCAAAATGATATCATTTTTTTATTGTTTGTTTTTACAATAAAAACCGCATTACACGTCTATATACAACGTTATACTCTGCAAAGGCAACAAAACGTAGTCTGTAGTAGCCTTTTTTTTTTTTTTTTTTTTAAAGTGCAGGGTCTTGTAAGCAGAAGATCGGTGGTTCAAATCCGTGCTCACTCAATGGGTGAGGCAGAGCAAGTCTCTTGAGCTCATTTTTTTCGGGTGAGACGTTGTTGTAAGTGACTCTGCTGCTGATGCATAGCTTAGACCTAAGTCTCTGTAAATCGCCTCGGATAAGTGTCTGCTAAATAATTATAATTGATAAATATTACAATAAGTTATTAATTATTTCTAAAACTAATACATAAAAAAAGCTCTTCAAGTCTCTTAAGTTTTTTGTTCTTGCGGTTTTATCAGCCTGCAAAATAAAGTCCACGTCTGGAGATGTCATCATTTCAATTGGACACAGACAGCTATCCTTCCATTGTGACGAAAATCATCTTTTCAAGAGTGGCCGTGAAAGTCCTGCACAGTAGGTGGCGCACAACATCCGCGTTTCGAGGTGTATAGACAGTAGTTTGACTCTTCTACTGATCCGTAGTTGTAGTCCCGTCAGTTTCAAAACCCCGAGACGATGACAGAAGGAAACACAACAACGAGCTCTGCGATAACTATTGAGGACGTGCAACACCTGGTCAAGAAAAAAGATGAAATAGAAGAACAGATTAAAGCTTACTATGACGTTCTGGAGGATGTAGGTGGTTTGTACGTGCCGTGTTTTTGTGATAGGTGCGCGGCATCAAGACTGCCCAGCCAGGCCAGAACAATGTACCAGTCCTGCACCGTGATGGAGTTTTGCAATTCTTGAACCTGAAAATTTTCCAGTTAATTCTGTATAGCGCAACACGTATCGGTATTGTGTTTTACAGAGACTCGTGGACAGGGCCTAGTTAGGAAAACAAACAAACACAAAAACAACTTCATCATTTTAGATGTAGATCTGGCAGATGTCAGGTTCTGAAAATGTTATGATACAAGTGAGTGGTTTATAGTACTCTATAGTGAAGCCAATTAACTTTTTGTTTTGTTTTGTTTGACAGCAAAAGGGTGTTGGCATGACTGGGCCATTAGTGGATGCAGAGGGCTTTCCACGAGGAGATATTGACCTCTACCAAGTCCGCAGTGCCAGACACAACGTCGCGTGTATGTACCATGTAATAATACTAATACAAACTGAAAGTGTTAATAACTACTCTTCAAACCTGGCCACAGCCACCGAAGCTTGGTCAACACCACCAACACTATATACCAGCCAATATTATCTAACAAAGGTAACATAACATCATACCAGCATATTACAGTAGCTTCTGGTTAGCCATCTGCTCCGAAAACTATTTTAATGGCAGTGCAATCAGTCTCTGCTATGAATGATGTGATTTGTTATATATATATATTAGGTTTGCAGAATGACCACAAGGAAATCATGCAGCAGATTGAAGAGGCGCTGTACCGGCTGCACGCCTACGAGAGAGAGAAACGTGAGAAGGACGAGACCCAGGCTAAAGCAGAGGCGCTGGAGCAGAACCGGCCTCTCCCCCGTCCCTTCGCTAAAGTGGACGCTGTCACGCCGGGCTCCCCAGCCAGCATGTCTGTAAGGACAGAAAACTCAAATCCATCTTTGAAAAGCTCACTGGAAATACTGACTGGATACACCTATTGTATGCTCATAGTCATTCCTAATTCCCCTCCTCCCCTTTACCCAAACTGTCTTGCTTGATCTTTCCCAGGGATTACAAATTGGGGATGAGATTTTTGAATTCGGCACTGTGAATTCTCAAAACTTTCAGAACCTACAGAACATTGCTTCAGTGTTGCAGCACAGCGAGGGGGTAAGTTAGCACACTAAGTAAGTCCTAAGTAAAGGTGAAATGTAATGAGTAATCTAGTGGCAGGTAGCAGCATTTCAGTTATTGTTCTGCACAGTTTTTTGCTAGTTTAATACTATTAAATTATTTGACTTAATTTGCTTACAAATAGGAGCGTTCTCTGCTTTTAAACATACTGGCGAGGGCTGTATGTAAGAGTCAATTATTTTACTTATTATTGAACATGTCGTGTCCCCCCCCCCCCCCCCCCCAAGAAACCCCTGAGTATAGCTGTGATCCGCAGTGGAAAGAAGGTACACTTGGGGCTGACCCCACAGCGATGGAGTGGAAGGGGTCTGCTTGGGTAGGTATAATCCCTGTACCCCATTTTTATAATGCTGCTTTTTACAGAAGGCTGCTTTGAATATGTATTTGGAAGTGCAATGGACAGTTCTGTGCAAGGGCAACGCATGCCCTGTGTTATTACATAGCCCTTGAAAGCAAAGCCGTTTCAATCACTAGCTTGAGGATTCACTTCATATTTCCTCTCGAGGCTGTTTTCATTTTTCCAAACCCTTTTGAATCTGTTGTGTGCTTTTGTTTTGTGTGATGTGTGACTCAGATAGTTCAGACCACCATGCTTCCTCCATTTGTAACCTGTGACAGATTCAAACACTTGCAGCCTTGCCCCCCCCCCCTTCTAAACGTTATCTGACACACGCTTGAAGACACGGACAAACTTAAAACCCTAAAGCTGTGTGAGTCTTTCACACCCCTGTAATGAATGTCCTTTTCTCTGTCCACAGCTGCAGCATTCTCCCACTGCAGAGATAAATACGAGCGAGGCATCAAAACCACAACATCAGTAAATGCTCTTCAAAACCTGCCACTGAGCCGTTTTATTATTTAATAAGGGAGCAGTTGGACTGGTTGGATTCAGTGGTTATGCTGTGATGTGTGAATGATTGCTTCTGTTATAGAATGGAACCACATTGCTTTTGCCAAGACACCTGGACAGAGCTGCTACCTGTACAGGGACCACGTCTGTAACTAGCTGCTACATCTCAAGAGCCGAGTTCAGGATTGACTGACATCATGCTAGGTAGTGCTGTGCAAAAGAACAATAAACACTGTTTTGCACATGAGCTTTGTAAATGACATGTGGTTTGTTGCATTTGATTCAATTGCGTTTGCTGTATTTTTTAATAAGGAGTTGTGTAACAAGGGCAGGCTGGACAGCTCACAGTAATTTCGTATCTAGATAGTAAGAACATGTACTACCAATTTTTAACTTGCATCTTTATTGAGCATGCAATGTAAAACAGTACAATTCCAGTAACAAGGATTAGTGTATCAGTAATCTAGCAAGTAATGGCTGCTACATTGGGGTAATAGAAGATACATTTCAATGGCCTATGTTTTCCCCTATGAGCAAATTGCAGCTAAATTGCCCCTTCATAGTACATGGGCAATATGAAAGCTAACAATGTTATCAGGGGTAGCTTATGGGATGGTCTATATAGCCTCTGTGTGGCCGTTCGCAGTCAGTATTGTGAGGTTTCCTCTTGCTTCCTGGTCTGCTTCAATAGCTTCAAACAAGGACTTGAAGTTTCCCGCTCCAAAGCCCTGCCATGAAGAGAAATCCTAACATTATTGCACCAAGAGTAGGGGTGTTGGTATTATGTATTAAACAGTGACCAGCTTTAAATGACATTTTAATTTTTTTTTACTTTTTGAGACACATGATTCGACGCCCAGACTAGATTGTCATTCTAGAAGGGCCAGCGCCATCTAGAGCACAGCTATGTATTGTCAGCAATCCAAAGCAGTACCTGTTCAATAGATGCCACTGGCTCTTACTTTTGTAACTTAAACAGGAAATGATAAATAAGTGGCTTTGTATTATTTAACCATTAAGTACAATAGTTAATGTGTAGCTACTGTAGTTAACAGAAATTAATAACACGGACCAAAATGTCTGTATGTAAATCAGGTGGCCATAAATTATACTATTTAAATAATAGTGACCTGGTGGTTGTTTCTCTGGATCACCTCCAGAAATAGTGTTGGTCTGTCCTGCACAGGTTTGGTGAAGATCTGGAGGAGATAACCTTCTTCGTCAAAATCCACAAGGATTTTCAATTGCTACAGAAAACAAGGTGAAACGGACTCAATTTGTGAATCTGACAAAACCCTCTAATAGTCTGGGGAGATGCTTCCCCCTCACATAACAGAAATCGGGGCTTAGGTGACCTGTCAATCAAAATAAAATAATGAACTGCTAAATTTTCTTTTTTTTTTTTTTTTTTTTTTTAATACATTGCGCATCACTGTAGCTTATGTGCAGAGATTTACAATTATTAATTTTTTTTTTTTTTTTTTTTTCCCTAAATGCTCAAAGTCCTGTTCTGCCCACCTCCAGCATATCAAGGTCCTCATTGATTTTGGTTTTTGATCCTCTGAGCTTCTCCCTCAGCTGTTTATAATAAGTATCTGGAACTGTCATGAACTCCATCCCACGTTCCTTCAGGTTTCTAATCTGAAAATCAAGAATTATTTCAACTGCATAAACTGTACAAACAGTACAGTATGTAGGAGTAAAACATCTGTAGGTATATTGTACTACTCTGACCAAATTAGAGCTCTTTTAAAAAATATATTATGCACCACACACATTAAGAAAAAGGGCTTTGACAGATCTAAAAATACTAATATTAACAAAATCTAATACTGGAATGAGCTTTAGTGTATATTTAAAAAGGATGTTACCCCTGATAGTGCTGTGTGTTTATACTTGAATTGAACAGGCTTGTTTGTGGTTACATTTGTAATAATGTTTTTTTTTCAATTTTTTTATGAATCCCAGAGGAACAGACTCACAGCTGTGATGATATCTGAGGTGTTCATTGCAATGTGCTGGACTCCTGGGCCTCCGTAATATTCAACATATTCCTGGATCTGCGATTTCCTTTTCCCCATGGCGGGCTCGTTGATTGGCATCTTGATGGTCTCCTCGTGGTTGGCCACCACGACGGAGCGGAGCGCGCTGAAGTCTGTGTGGAGCTGCTTGTCATCAACAGACCAGAAACGGTGGAACAGCAGGTTCTTTTCATACCTGACAAAGCAAATGATGAACTCTATATGCCATAAAGCAAATGATCAGTCTATAAAAGCACACTCTATATGCCATATAAAAACGCTTTCCTCTTCCATGATTGAAGAACAAAAGTGTAGTGTAGCTTTCTGTTTACAAATGAACTGCTCACTAAATTCATTTATTCACTAGGTGTACCAGAAAGGAGTGAGCTGCATAAAGCAGAATCCACATTTCTAGCTTCACATGCTTTGCATCAATGATCTGCTGGAACAGGTCTGGCTTCTTTCATCTCTACATTCCATTCAGCAGCTAACACAGCTGTAGGGCCTCTCAGATCCCAGGGGGGTATTAACAAAACTAGCAAGGTCAGCCTGTGCTTTTTCATTGAGGCAGTAGGTAAAACAGGAACATTATAATAAATGTTATGTGTAGTTGGACAATACTTTTTTCAGTCACAAAAAAAAAAAACAATAATGTGCCATGCTTCTTGTCAAAAGTGTTTGAAATGCATTTTTTTTTCACATGGAGAAGAACAGTACATTCTTATAAGCATGAGAAAGTCAACTGCAAAATGGCTTCCCCATTCTCAACCACTAAACAGTATTCTCTTTCAGCCTTTTCCATCATTTCAATGAAAATCCCAGGCTGATCGTGAATTGAAAACAAGTAACGTACAGGTAGATGTATTAGGACAGCCAGTATTTTTGATTGTGAGCTCTGCTATAACCCTATAAGATAGAGGTTTGTTGCGTTGTTTATTTCCTTACCAATCCACTACAGGGACCAGCGCAGTGTCTGGCTGGTTTCCCACTACGTGGTCAATGAAATTCAGCTTCCCACTCGGCCTGCAGGAAAAGGAAGACAGCTGACAGAATGACTAATAAAATCACTAAAATCACTACTTTCAAATATACTTCATTGAAATCATGTTGTACCTCATCAGTCAGTTTGTATGTTTAATGCACGTCTGTGTATTTTTACATAAAAAAATGTAAAGGGAGTAGTGTAGGCATCTATACAGTAACGGTATGTCATTTACACAATGAAAACAGATCCAGCACTGAGCCGTGGAAACACTCACAGTGTGTCTAGTAGAGGATCCCGGAAAAGAGGGGCTTCAAACCCTGGCAGGAAAAGCCCTTTGTAATCCATCCTCTCCACAAGAGTGTGGGTCGTGTCTCCGTACTGCAGGAGAAGAATCTCACTCGGGACATAGAACAGCAACAACTACTGCAAATCTTTAGACATTTACTTCAATATTGGCCCTGTTGTCCACTACCTTATTTATTAATGCAGGTTTGAAATGCATCCTGACTTGGGCAAGGGTGCTCACTACACATAGACAGCAGCTTCACAAGAACTTGAAGCGCTTACTGTCTGGATCACAGCTAGCTTCACTTTCCAATGCTTATGCTTACTGTCTGGATCACAGCTAGCTTCACTTTCCCATGCTTGTGCTTACTGTCTGGATCACAGCAAGCTTCACTTTCCCATGCTTACTGTCTGGATCACCTCAAGCTTCACTTTCCCATGCTTATGCTTACAGTCTGGATCACAGCTAGCTTCACTTTCCCGTGGTTGCACTTACTGTCTGGATCACAGCACGCTTCACTTTCCCATGCTTGCACTTACTGTCTGGATCACAGCGAGCTTCACTTTCCCGTGCTTGTCTTCCTCTATAAAGGGTTCCTTCACAATCACAGCCCCTCGTTCTCTGGCTTTCTGTGTGGGAACCAAACAGCATAATGATTTAGCACGACTTTGCCAGGCAACAGACATTACGTTACACTTTCTTTTTTTTCATCTTTTTTTTTTTCTAGTCAATAAAACAATTCCAAGGATGCCTCGCAGCTGCAAACCCCTCGCTGCATGGTAAAGGGTGTTACCAGGCTACTGACCCCTGGTGGTCTTTGCCTGCATGACTTTGGGGCTCATTTGATCACAGCAGGATTTTATTGAAGCAATTTACATGCATTTAGCTGCAATGCCAGGATACCCAACTGGTGGGTGGTGGATGCAGTCCACCCATTCCCTGTGCTGTAAAATGCACCAATCCAATCCACACAGCAGCAATGGGTATAGGCTGGCCATGTACACCCCTTTCATTCATGCAGCTTCCTATATTTAATGCCACTGCATTTCGAGTTAATGGCAGTGAAGAGTTTAATGTCGCTGTTTATTGTTTTGGGTACATATAGTACTTTTTTTCCTACTTTCACCTGAAGAAGAGACCTTTGAGACCTTCGATTGTAAATAATTATTATTTAGTTCGTCCAATAAAAGGTATTACTTCTCCTTCTCGTTGTCTAGTACCTGGACCAGAAAGTCACAGTCCTTCACAGTAAATGCAACATCTTTCACACCGTCCCCATGCTTCACTAAGTGTGCTCCCATTTCTAAACAGGGAAAAAGCAAAAGCAAAAAAGAAGTGAGGCACAAGAGAAGCTGTATCTGAAACAAAATAAGAAAATGTAAGCGATCAATTGCACTTATTTGCTGATATTTTTGATCCTGTGTAACATCCTGTGTTGGAAAAGCAACTTCAAAAGCCAGCATTTGATAAGTGCCATGCATTACATGTTCTATAGGTAATATATAAAAAAAATATATATAGATTATTTTGAAATAATCGGGATTACAGGAATAAAAAAATCACCCTTGTCGACCTGGAAATGCATCATTAGATATGTGCTATACATTTCTCCTTACCTTCATTCCCTGGATTTAGTGGTGATGAAAAAACAAAAATGATCTGGAATAAATAACGAAGAGCAGTCAAAAAAAGTTTTGCAACAGCTTTATTTGTATTTGATATATGTGCGCCACTGTCTCTAGTCTGGACGATGAAAGGACAGCCTACCTTGTCCTGCTTCACAGCGTGGCACACCACCTCCCTGCTGCCCGTTTCCAGACCCTTATACCCCACGGGCTCGAAGCCCATCTTGTTACAGTAGAAAGAAGCAGCCTGGGGAACACAGTCACCCACAAATCGTTATGAATGCGCAGCCCAAGCAGGTCACTGCAAGCCTTTCTCCGTCCTGTCATTTCCACAACCTTATACCGCCAACCTAAACACGGCCTTAATTCGGGAAATCTCTTTGTTAACTAAATAATAATAATAATAATAATAATAATAATAATAATAATAATAATAATAATAATAATAATAATAATAATAATGTATACTTAGCTCATCCTTTCCAAACAAAGAATATATTTATACTTTTTAACATGCTTACACAAGGACATTATAAGTGTATTTATAATTATAAACACTGTATATAATGTTGTTACAGTTAGGAGAAGAGCGGTGTGGTTTTAATTAATTGCGGGTATCGGCTGACTGTGCTGTCTGTTGTTCAAATCCTCCCCTCTCGCAGCCAATGGCAGCCTTTCTCTGGAATAAACCTACAGCCCGTTGCCTCCCCCATCATCCCCTCAAAAAAACATCTTAAATTATGCACAAAAAAGAAAGAGAAAACCAACATTTCAGGGCTTACCTGCTTAGCATTGCCCACCCAGAATGTAAGATGGTCAAAGCTGACAAACCCCCCTCTTTCATGCTGTAACAAACATTTCATTCAAACAAACATCAACATTTCAGAATAAAACACTTGTGGTGAAATGTATTTAGGTAGCAATCTGTGTGTAACACCAAACTCTTGAAACACAGACGGAATCCAACGATTAGCACTGTGTAACACAATTTTTGTTCCTGGGTAGTAAGTGTTATTTCCTAATGCTTACGCCTCAAAAGTCTAAGAAATGGCTATTATTCCCCACAAACTTTGCTTTTGTGACCAAGACAGTGATATTTTGAAATATCACTATTTCCAATGAGAATACTGTAAATGTACAGTATAATTGTAAATCTCGAAAAACTACTCACTTCTAAATCTTTTGTAGTCATTTCTGTATTACTTTAGTATAAATACATGTTAATTTGGATTCATATGTTGTTTTTTTCTGAGTTTATGTGAACGAAAAGACGCAAAAGCTCCCGTTTTCTCATTGGAAATAGTGATATTTTGAAATATCACTTTCCTGGTCACAAAAGCAAAGTCTGTGGGGAATAATAGCCATTTTCTATACTTTTGAGGCATAAGCAATTAGGAAATAACACTTACTACCCAGGAACAAAAAAAAAACAAAAAAAAAATTGTTACACGGTGTTATCAATCCGCTATAATTGACTTGGACATTCGGAACTATAAAATATACGTTAGTTTTTTACGCCATACGACATAGTAATTGTATTATTTTATGTGTGTGTGTATATATATATATATATATATATATATATATATATATATATATATATATATATATAGATATATAGATAGATAGATAGATAGATAGATAGATAGATAGATAGATATGGAAATTGTGTTATTTATTATAATATAGCGCCTACTTACCTTTTCTCCTTTGCTGGTGTACGTAGTCTACAATGAAATAAAAACAACAATAAGCAAATGGAGTTGCAGAAAGGGTGGAGGGGAGGCTGCGCCGGTCATGGTAATTTCTGGCAATTTGTACTAGTAATAACAAACCCCCAAAAGGGAGATTTTCTACTGGACTGTCTTGCTCCAAACTCTATTACTATATGCGTTCTGTTGCAACTTCTGCTTCACCCCTATATAATTGTTACAATGCTACAGTACCGTTCAGGTGGTCCTATGCAGATATTAGCTATTAAGTCCCTTCTCTACTTCACAAACTGCACGGAGCATCGAGCAGTGCATGCAATACAAAAATACAAATCAAACGAGTGTATAACGAGCGACTTACCATGTTGAAAAGAGTAGGATCCTTCTGCCGCTTTAGTTAGTATAAAGCGAGAGTTCTGGTAATAAAGTGACTGGAGAAGACCCGCCTCTTTTCATGACTGGAATAATGCGGCGCTGGGAATGGTTTTTCATATATTATGGGATGTATCTTGGTGATCAATCTTATCTTATTGGGAACAGTTTAGCCCAGGTATCATGTGCCTTTCATTTTAAAAGGCTTATTTCTCCATCCTTTCGTTAAAAAAAAATCTGTACACGTATCATTAATAACGACTGGAGTAAATCAAATATATCCTAATAGTGTACACCAACTGGCATATTTTCTGTTAAATGAATATGACGCAGTCAAGTCTAAGACCTCAAAAGTCTCTTCTTCAATAGGTTTGTTTTACAATGTACATTTGGATAAGCCCGCGTATAAACAATAATACATGTTTATTTAGATTCCTATTTTAATTTGTATTCAAACCTGTGCCAGGTTCAAGTATGAATGATTGCCAGCTCGTATATGAATCAAAAGTACCACGTGCTTTTTCTTGTAATTGCACTTGACATACAAATGCTTTTAATGAAAAATAGCCAACTATTGTTAAAATTACGGTCCATTTATATGTATCAGCGGTTCTTGCTTCTTGAAGGGGCTGTGTGTGTGTTACTATCCAATGGAAAGCTGGAGCTAGGAAACGCCTCTTCTCAAGCACATGTGGGACCACTCAAGGTCTCTGAAGTCTTTGTTGCATCGACATCTTCGAAAACTTTCCGCAACTTTATTATACATTTCAACAGTTAACTTCAACATAAAACACGTTTAATAATACAACAAATACGATGTACCTTTATATTTGCGTAACTTAACCTGTGATAAGGGTACAGCAGGTGGATCTGAATTAACTTCAGTCATGAACTAAGTTTAATCCTCGTTTATTACTTTAATTAAAATGCATCACTGCCAATGAGAAAGTTTCTGTTGACAATAAACCACAGAACAGTCATCACATTGTTCGGAGCGTGCAGCGCCCTCTAGCGTCCGTGTGTGTTCACGTGTTTGGAATAATCCCAGCAGCCTTTGCTAAGCGTATCTAAGCAACGGAACGCTGTTTATAAACAGGTCAAGACTGAAACGTTGGCCGAGGATTAAGACTTCAGACGTGAGCAACATTTTTATTTATTTATTTAAAAAATGTTTTCAGTATTCTGCGTGGCTTGGGTAGGTGAGAATACTAATGCATGCTTGTGGATGCAGCTTCTTGATTATGAAGTGTACGGTCTTTTTTTTTTCTTTTTTTTTTTTGCCAAAACCAAGCCAGTTGTGTTACAAACTGTTACAAATAAGCACTACAATTACTGTTTAGTCCAGCCTACTGAACTGGCCAGCAAAATAAAAAATCTTTTAGTTGGGTTTTGACTACGGTAAATAATATCCTTTTTGCTGTTTTTATTTCATGGCATGCTTGCATTGAATTGTTGTTGTGTTGGATCTGAAGCAGGTCTAGCTGAGTATGAACTTAACCACACTGTGTCCTCATTTCATTTTAGATTATTGACACGATTGCAACATGTGTGATGCTACAGAAAGCATGGGTCTTGAGCCCCTGGCAGAGGATGTAAAGCAGGCAGCTCAAACAGAGGCTGTCTCTGAGACAGAACAGCTCAGCAAGGAGGATAAAGGGGGGAGACCAGCGTCTGCAGAAGATCCTAGAGAACAAGAACCACACTCCAGGCAAGACAGGGGACACTTACACCATGATGAGGGTCAAACGGCTGGTGAGAAAGTCGAAGAAGAGCTGGAGAAACGAGTAGAAGAACAGGGAGTCAGTCAAGACAAACACCAGGAAGAAGTGGACCAAGAAAGTCAAGAGATGGGCCAGGAAGGTGAACAGACAGCCCAGAGGGGTGTAGAGCTGGTGCAGGGGGCTGAGAGGATGAGCCAGGAAGCGGCAGAATTGCCCAGGGGGAACCTGGCCCTGGGGAGTGGAGAGTCGAGTCTCAGGGAGTCTGAAGATGGAGAAGGGAAGGGGAAGCACTCGGATCCTGGAGTAGACCCACCAGAAGACTCGTTGATTTACACAGCCACTCCCAGGACACTGTTTGAAGAGAGAAAGGAGCCTCTGGTCAAAGCTCACCCACTAGTAAGAATGGTTCATGTATTACCTATGAAATATAAGACCCTATTTCCAAGTTTTAAACTCGTAACTTTGATAATCATAACACCGTTCTACAGCTAACAGTCCAGAGCAGTTTTTATAAATATCGAACTATATTTTATTCATAAAAAATCTTTTTTTTCTAAGGTTGCTGTTTATTTGCACAATTTACATATTCAATTAATCAATCAATCTTTATTTTATATGGCGCTGTTCATAGCAGACCACTATCACAAACCGCTTCATATGATACAGTTAATATAAATTGTATCATGTGGCTTTCCTTAAGACAAATTTCCACCAGTTAACAGCAAACTATTCCTCAAAAGGCATGCAATGGAGAAAGCTTGCTGTTGTTTTCATTTCCCTTATGTTATTATTTTAGAACCTGGAGTGGGTGTTTGGAATCAACCAGAATCTCCCTGTGTTCAGTCTACAAGATGAAGGCAGGGTTGTGATCCTGTATGGAAGTTCTCACACTGTGGTGATATATGACTATACCAACAACACCCAGCACATTCTCCAGGTAAGCCCTCCCCTAAAGTGGGGCACGGAAGACAGCTTACATATGAATGGCACACACACACATATAATGTATGCATGCTATGTGATATTTAACACATAGCATGCACACATACATGGGTTTATTGGCTGTGTATTGTTCAATTAAAAGTGGATGCTGTCATGTCTTCCCCTAGGGTCACTGTAGTCCTATTTCATGTCTCTGCATCAGTGAAGACAGGAGATGGGTAGCCTCAGCAGATAAAGGTCCAGAGAGTTTGGTGATAATCTGGGACTCCTACTCTGGGTAAGACATGTCATTTTTATTTTATTCCTATATGGTAACATATGTACAGCTATTGCCAAAGGTTTCGCATCACCGAGAATTATAGGCTTGAGACATAATTTAAAAATAATAATAATAATAATTATATATAATGAACATAATTTTGATCTTTTATGTAATCAAAGAAACTACAAAATGATATCTCAAAAGTCTACCAACACTAATAGCAGTACAGTATTTCATGTTGGATTTGGAAATGTCACGTTTTTTAGTTAAGTATGTGGAAAACTACAAAGCGTTGTGTAATTCAATATGTTAACGTAACATTATTCCACAGGCTTCATTCAACTGTATGAAGCAGAATGAGTTCATTCTATAGAGCGATGCAAAACCTTTGTCCATTTTCTCTTTTTTTTGTATTGTTATCTTGTTGTACAATATACAAATTCAAAAAGAGCAGTTAATGCTACAAGATCTGTTAATTGGCTCTTTTCTTAAAATAAGACGGTCTAAAAAGGGGTCTGTTTTCAGGATTCCAGTTCAGACCCTGTTTCACTGCCACCCAGAAGGAGGGGTATTAGCCATGGCAATGACTCCGGATGCCAAGTATGTTGCAACAGTTGGTGCAGAAGCCGCTCAGGTACAGAGTGATGGGTTAGTGTTCTTTAGTCTACCAGGCATGGCAGCTGTGCTGTGCTTTTGAAATCCATATCAATTTCTACATATGAAATAAAAACATAATGCAGCGACTGATCCTGCTCACTGAATGCACCAGATCAACTCACTCAATCCTGTTCAATATTATGAGCATCAGTTTCAGACACTTTAATACACTTTAATTTAACCTCAATGTTTTAATGTGTAAACTGCCAATGGGAATGTCCTAGGTGATGAAGATCAATGTGCTCTTTTCACAGAGAGTCTGCATTTGGGACTGGTCTTCACAAAGGGAAGATCCTGTCTGTACAGCAGAACTGAGTGCTGAATATGGGGTGCAGGTAAAGACGTTTGTATATCACAGGACCACCTGATCCGTAAAAAAAACAAACATTAAAAACAATTACATTCGTTTTTATGTTTAAATTGTACTGATCTAATTAGTAGAACAACATGTTCTTAGATCTATCTATCTATCTATCTATCTATCTATCTATCTATCTATCTATCTATCTATCTTAATTAGGAGGCACTCATTAAAATGAGCACCACATATGATGACATATAAATTGAAGCTTTGTCTGTACACTGTAATAGGACAGAAATGCTTTCAAACCATTTATTTCTAACTTTTCTATTTTTCTAAAAACTATTCCAATACACTTACCCGGCCCATCTTAGCTTGCCTGGTTCCTAGTAGCTGATTGATCTCAGAACTTTGTCCACATGATTCTGCCTCAACACCATGACTAGGCAACCCATTCTATACCCTCACCACTCTCTGATGAAGTGTCTCCTTCCCTGTGTCCTACGTTTCACACGTCTGATTGTCATTTTGTTTTAGGATTACATCTTGTTTAATCCGAGTGATTGCACACAGCTTGTCAGCAACAGTGAAAGCCAGGTTGTGTTCTACTCCTGGGTACGTTGTCTTCCTGCAGTGTTTTCTTATTTATTGACGGTTAATAATTTCTTTACAGTTTGTAGGGATAATTCTAACATAATTTACATGTTAGTAGTGGCTGGTACACAGATGCAAATGTGTATTAAGTATGTTTTAAACACTGGAACTATTGTTTTGAGATACTTGTTGTCTTTATGTTCATTTAGTAAGTGAGGTTATGTAGATGCTTATCTGAAATCATAAAATGTAAATCACTCCCAATATTATCTAAAATCCTGAACACATTCTGCATCTGGTTCTCTTTATAATCGGTATGTTTTTCTGCAGAACAATGAGAAGTTGGAATACACAGTGCCACAAGTTACAGTGGAGGTGAGTTCACCTTTGCCTTGCTATAACTGCAAAATCAAGTATTACCAAAACAAAAAGGTCTGGCTATGAATTAGAAGAGATATTCACCCCACTCCCACTTTCTATTGACAGTTAATAACACGATTGACACTTAATAACAAGATTTCAAGTCACCAGCTGTTCTGTTTAACGTTTATTTACCTCACAAAGACGTCGCTCAAAACCAGGAACAAATTACTCTAATCCTGTAGAGCTGGCTAAGCGTGCCTTTAGAGCAGTGTTGGATATCAATTAACTGGGATTATTACTTCTTCCCCAACAGTCATTTAACAAGGCTGTGGGATCCTTCAGCCAGACGGTTTTCCATTTCCGTGCTTCTCAGGCGCTCACAGGCACCTCTCTGGGGAACCTGGTGGTCTGGGACAGGATCCGCATCCCCTCCCTCCTCAAACCACATAACAAGCAGGCCAAGAAAATGATACATCTGCAGAAGGACGGCATCACAGTGCTAACTGTGACCGATAGGTACATGCACACCAAATGAAACAAGCATGCAGTCAACCCCTTTACCTCATCTACTTCATCCAGCGCGTCTCCCTGCAGTGCAATTCATGTTTCCAAAACTGCACACGGGAAGAGCCCGATGTGTGAAAAAACAGTGTCACGCACACACCTAACAGGTTGTTTCTTACAATTGAAACTGCATTACATTATACACAGTCTATAGAGCTCTCACTGTAGCGTCCAATTATTATGGTCGTAGACAGACAACAAATACTGGTTTTTAAAAGGAGATCTATATTAAAATAAAATTTTTACACACTTGAAGTCGGAAAGGAAATGTGCGATTGCTTGCTTTGTTCATTCTTCCTTTTAAAATGAATCTCTAATGAACTCGCTGTGCTTTTTCCTTTCAGCTATATAGTAACAGGTGACAGTAAAGGACATGTTAAGTTTTTCAGTGACCAGCTGCTACTTTTAACCTGGTACAACCACTTCAATTTGGATCCAGTTCGATCCATTTCCTTTGCTAAAGAACAGCCATCTCTAGCAAGGGCGGAAACAGCATACCCATCAGACTGCACTATCAAGGCCGAAAAGCTTATTATCAGGTAAGTTATTATCACTTTAATACGCACCATTGCGGAGCTGCAAGCATACTGAATATCTTATCATTGAGTGTTTAAATTTACGGAAGAACCATTTCCTTTAGTTGTTTGAGAACGTAGTTTTTACATTGCAGGGCCCCGTAACTTAATTGCATCAAAATAGTAATTTGATGTTTAGAATCCAAGCGGCAGGCACATGGTAATTACTGCTGTTACTGATTTTGCATCACACAGAAACTTTGTGATATCTGCTACAAATGCAGTAGTACTTCATGTGGCTGCAGAAGCAACCCAGCTGAATACCTTGGTGCAGGAGCACGGCAAGCCACTGCATGCTGTAGCCTGCCATCCAGCCCAGCCTGTTATCTGCATGGGAAGCTACTGCGGAGTCCTCAAGGTGTGGGACTATCAGTGCAAGAAATACATCTGCAGCAGAATCTTTGAGAACGATAATGAAATCAATTGCCTGGCGTACGATCCAAAAGGTACGTCTTGCAGATTTCAATCAAAGGTTGTGTAAAAGCAAAATGCCTGCATGTAAATGAATCGGCTTAACTTGTCAGACAGTGCTGTTGCCTGATTGTCAACTTTTACACTACACCTTAAATGGCCAAAAACTCAACATATTGGAATATTTGATTGAACCATGCCCTTTACTAGCCAGCATAAAACAACACACAGCCGGAATGCTATCAAAGTTATTTTTGTATTTTTTATTTTATTTTTAGGCTTCCTAATAGGGGTTGGTTTCGCCAGTGGCACAGTTTATATCCTTGATGCCTTATCCCTGAACAATGTGTGCAGTGAGCCCTTCAGATATGCTAAAGACGCCATCACCCATATCACCTTCTCCAGCGATTCTAAATACCTTGCCACTGCTGTGAGTATACCATTGACCAGTGTTGGTTTGTGGTTTGTTGAATGACTGTAATATCTCACTGATTGTAGATGTTCACCTGTTGAAAGGCAGTCTTAAATGAATGTGTTTAAAAATGAAAGGAGCCACTCCCCTTGCAAGTAACGCCTCCTCTAGTTGCTTTGTTTTGGTTCAAGAGCAGATTTGAAGAGTTAAGGAGCCTTTTTAGCCAAAACAAATGGGTGAGATTTGATCTATTTCTCGTTACAGGATGCAGAATTTACAATCACAGTTTTTAATCTTGTTCCTAAAAACGATGAGAAAAGCTGGCGGTACCTGTGGAGGCAGCGTGCTCACTATAAACCAATCCAAGATGTCATGTTTGGTATTAACCTGGACAGCAAAATGCCAAGGCTGCTGTCTCTTGGCATGGACCGAGTGCTGGTAAGGAACTTTGAATGAAATACCTGTATGCATTAGTTTGAGAGTCCTGTAATGTAGACAGCCACCAATTTTTATTTTATTTTTTTTATGAATCAAAGTTTATTCAAGTGTGGATACCTGGTAGGAGCTGTTGGTTTTCCATGTTTTTTTTAAGGGAAATAGCCAAGCTAAGTTCTTGCAAAACATAATGTTTATTAGTCATGCAATTACATTTATCCCATTATAACCTATAAGAACTTGAGTGATTTGAATGCTCAGAATGGGGAATGGCGGGTGGGGAAAACATATGGTACTACCTATTCAGTTTTGAAAATGACATTTCTGGAACCCAAAGGTAGAGTATGACCTCAGTGACGGCAGTAAGGACAGCCTGCGGATCCTGGCCAGTGATCGTATTGAACAGAGCGCTGTAGCCAAATGCATGATCTGGTACCCACCCGTCACCAAAGAGAGCTTCATCCTCACAGCCAATGACCAGTTCAAGATGAAACTCTATAACTCTACCACTAAAATGTGCAGGTGAATTGAAAGGGGATCATGAGGGATAAGGAAACAACTTTTTTATTGTGTGTTGATATTTTTATCTTAAATAAAATGTTCAGTTTTCAGGGAGCTCCTGAGATTTTGCATGTATTCTGGAGCACATTCTTTGCAATTAGAGATATTTATCATCAGCACTAAGGTAGTAGTCTTTCCTCAATTTTAATATTCTTTGCTTTATCGATTTCAAACCGTCACTTGTTTTCTGTATTTACAGCTAGCATGTGTGGTAAAGCCTCCCAGTCATGCTGGATTGTGCCCTTAAAACAGCTGACCCAGACACAAGAACTGCAGTTCACAAACTGCAAATCACAAAACACAGGAACAAACCAAAGTTTCAAACAAAACACTTCTAAATACACACAATACCTTTTTAGCCCACACAGGTCTCTCCACACATGCAAACAATAAACATTTTGACTAGCTTTTATACACCTGCCTAACTACAGGCAGGTGTCCCTCATTTTATTAGAGCCTGGCTCTAATTACAAATCCCAAGGCAGTCTGGGTGATGTAGTCCTCTCTCACACCCCTGAACTACGTTTTTCCTCTCTCCTCCCCCTAGTCTTCTGCAATATAGATTTTTTTTTTTTTAAAGTGTAGTTGTTGCCAATGGTTTTTACACTAGTTTTCTCCCCAATTTGGCATTCCCAATTATTATTACACAAAACGTGTTCCTGCCAATCCATCATTCTTTGCACAGCGAAGCCACCAGTCCTATAGTGCGGAGGACAACACAGATCGGAACGGCTCCACTGCAGACCCGCAGGTGCCCTATCAGCCACAGGGGTCACTGGTGTGCGGTCAATTGTGGATTGCCTTGCTGACCTATCAATCAGTCTTTATTTTTTATAGCTCCTTTCACAGTGGACCACCATCACAAAGCGATTCCTACCAGGGCAGCGCTCGGCCAATTGTGCGCCGCCCCCCGGTCACGGTTGGCAATGACTTAGCCTGGATTCGAACCCGCGGACTCCAGGCTATAGGGCGCCTTTACTGGATGCACCACTCAGGAGCCCCCTACAGATATCTTTTTGAATAGTTTACTTTTTATTTTACATTTTTTTAAAAAAAGGCTTTTCTGGTTGTTTTTTTTTTAAATATAATATCATAAATTTGAATCCAGATTTTATTTTGGTTTATGTTACAGAAAGACACTCCTGGGACCAACATATGGGTCTCCTTTAAAGAAGATAGCTTTGCTCCCTGTTGCATGTAGTAATGAGCTTAAAACCAGCTATCTTGCATACATTACAGAAGACCAGGTAAAACAGCACATTCAGATTTCCAATTCTGATTTCCAAGGGGGTCTTTTATATATATATATATATATATATATATATATATATATATATATATATATATATATATATATATATAATATATATGTGTGTGTGTGTGTACATTACTTGGGACTTACAAGACCGACTATTAAATTCAGTAACTGATCAGCTATTTAAAAACTATAACAATAAAACAGACATCACGGTGCTTGTAATTGCTTGTATGTGTTTGTAAAGGTACAATCTTTACATCCTGAAGGTTGGCCTCCAGATCCTGCCCGTGGATGGCAATCCCCACAAGTCTTCAGCCGTCGTCTGTCACCCCGAGGGGGTCTCCTCATTCACCTGCTCCTATGACGGGAAGTATGTGTTCACTGCGGGAGGAGGCGATTTCACAGTGTTCAGCTGGGAGACTAACGTGAAGTGAGTCCACTTGAGGGTCGCATTAAAGCAGAAAAAAATTGCAATGTCCATTTGTAGTTCTGCTAGTTAAAAAGTGGTGCATATACTGGACGATCGGAGGAAGCTGGTAATCAAGTCTGATTAAAGCCAGATTATTTGCATCACTAGTCAGATATAGACAATTATTTTTTTGTGTGTGTTTAAAAACATCTTCCAGAAACAAACACTGTTGATCCACTGTTGACTTTCTGCTGTTGATTGTGTTATTACCTCCTGTGTTTGTTTTTATCCGCAGTGCCCTCGAAGCTGCAGCGTGCCTCGGAGGAAAAGACCTGGTCCCGTTCTATAGTCTATTAGAAGGGGGGAGAGATGGAGAGCTGTTTAGGGTAGGGGACAAAGATTTCTGGCCTTACAATCAGGAACAGTCAGCAAGCAAAGCACACATAAAACGGCCTCGCAGAGGTTACATTTCAGGTCCATTTCATGTTGACATTCTATGTTAAAAAAACTGCTTTTCATTTTACATTTTGCATTTTTTTTTTTATGTCCTGTACGATATAAGCTTGTGCAGACTTGACTGCGTACCTTAAAACAATACTGGATAGCTTTGTTTGGAATAAAATATACTGCTGAAAGTTCTGTCTCAGCATTTGATGTATCCTCGTGTTTTTTTCCTATAGGAGCTGGAAGACTATTTTTATTATTGCCAGTTGCGAACTCAAGGTATTGACACCATGGAGACCAGGCAGGTGTCAACAAAAATCCCCCTGACTGAGACTCCCTTTGTGATGCGGGCACTGGGGTTCTACCCAACCGAGCAGGAGGCAAGTCTGTATAACGAGATTCAAATAGCATCACTGTAACAAAGCACTTCAAAATGGGCAGGAATCAGGTACTTTAGAAGTGATTGTAGGTACAGTTGTATGTTCAAAGTAAAAACATTATCTAAACGCATTTCCATTTTACAGACTGTAAGGAATAAAACCTGTGTTTAAAGAGTTTGTCTTTTCATTCCGCAGGTTGAAGATATGCTCAATGAAGTCAAATTTAGTAAATATGTGGACTCCGGAAAGTATGTGGTAGATATCGATTTAGCGGAATTGTTAAAGCTGTATATAAACCACCGACCAGCTTTCGGCATTTCAACATACGAGCTGCAGCATGCATTTGAGGTTTTGGGCTTGGAAAACGAGAACTGCGAGAATGCACTGAACCGAGGGGAACTACTGCAGCTGCTGCAGAGCAGAGGTAAGCCAGGCAGTTCTCAAGTAAAAGACATTAAGAAATCTCCACAAGAATAACATCTAGTTGCATCAGTATAGAACTAGAGGAACAGGCAGTAAGTCTTGTCTCCTATATCTCTGTGGTCTCAAGCCCATATCTGGCCAGGTATAGCCAGATGACCGCGGTTTGGCCAAAATATGTTATTTTTAAGACCTTGAAAAAATGACCACGTCAGATACTACAAGTCAAGGAATGAAACATTTTGAATGAAAAAGTAGTTTGACAGTGTGTGTCAGTGCAAACAAGCTACAGTGTTTGAATGTAATAGGGTGTGTCTGTCTTGATCCATGCTTTTTATTAGGGGAGCATATGACAGAGGAAGAGCTGGCAGAGTATTTTTCAACACTGTTGGGTTTAAATCCCGAAGGAGGAAGATCAGAGCTGGGGAATTACGATTCAACAGGTACAGTAAACAAGCCTATAGCTGCTGTAACTCGAGCCATTCACACACTTGCAAACGGAATGTAAAATCAATACAGACACATTCCTCTTAAAGGCACCACTAGCATTTCTATCACACTTTACCTGCTGGGCTGGACTCCGCATCACCCCAGTGATATACTGTAAGTATATGAATCAACTCATTCTGACAAGCCTTTTTTTTTTTTTTTTTTTTTTGCATTGGTAAAGGTTTTGAACAGGCAATGGGGAGTGCCACTTCTGCATTACAGTGCAGACAAACTGATCAATACTGAAACTGATCAATGCTTTTGTTTGCTGCTGTTCATGGACCTGACCTTTAATCTAAGACAAAAACAAAAAGAAGTTGCATTGTGAAAGTTTTATATGGGTGATATTTTACTGACTCAGTACAGCCATGACAGTCTGTTTCTTAATTCAAATAAACTTGAATTATTATTATTATTATTATTATTATTATTAATGTTTTGCTTCGTCTCTTTGACAGGTTCAAAATATTTGCTGGAGAATGCTATTCCAGAGGAAATAACAGCAGAGATGTTTACTGTTGATATTCTGGGTTTGCCTACAATTATTCATGGGCCTGAACCTTCTGAAGAACAGCTGACAGCTCAGGAGTCAGAATTATCTTAGCTGGCAAGATCGTGTCACTGTCTCCTGTAATAAACACACACGGGCAAATCTTGGGAGGGGATGTGGAGCCCCGGTGTAATTGTACTGTTTTATAATCCCTGTGGCATAGCCCTACACTGCTTGAATACTCCATTATATATTTTATACCACAACAATAAAAACGACTTAAATTAAATCCCTGCTCACATCTTTCAGAAGTTTAGTTTTTCTTTAAATGGGTTCTGGTTTCAGTAGAATGCAAATTGTTACCTTAGGTAGGGTGGTCCAAGATCAGTGCCCGTCAGCTTGTGAAACCAGCCATGTACTAATAGTGCATGTTGTGTGCATGCTTTTGTTGTTGCCGTGTTGGGCATGACCAGGTCTCCTGACGCTTTCGTGTAGCGCTGCTAATTACTGGCCCGGTGGTGAACGCTGTGTTGTTACACATTTGAAGAATGATCTCAACCTCATTTATGAAAACAAATCTCAGGTAGAGCCTTGTTCTTTACTAATACAGTAATATGGGTTTTATTATACACTACTTTTCAAAAGCATACAAACCTTGTAGGTAATTATTAAATATATGTGCATTTTTAGGATCATTTTAAATTAATGTAGGCTAATAGGTGCATTAAAACAAAAATATTAAAAAAAATAAAAATAAAATGTTGCTTATGACTCTTGTTATGAAAAATACTGAAGCATATAGCCCTTCCATAATTGCACTTATAGATAAAAGATGTAAGAATGATATTCTTCGTTTTCATATGAGGAATGAGAAACAAGACTAGTTAGAACAAATAGTTTGTACAATCCTAAACTAAAACGGTTCAGGATGTTCTTTGATCATACGATTCAATGCACAGGGTAAGTTTTGATTGAAGTTTCAAGGAAGACAATAAAACTTCAAAGCCTTTGTTGCTTCTGGCTGCATATTGTTATGTGACAAAGCGACTGGCTGCCTGGCCGTGCAGCTGTGTGCTTCGCTCTGTAGTGGGCGCAGGCGCTCTCCGTTCTCACAGAGCGCTGTATTGAGTGTTTGCATTGTGTCTGAACCGCCGGAGAGCTTTAAAAAATATACCAACAGCAGCAATGTCGGGCAGGTCAGTTCGCGCGGAGACCAGGAGCAGAGCGAAAGATGATATCAAACGGGTTATGGCCGCTATTGAAAAAGTACGAAAATGGTAAGAGACAAGCGAAACAGAGAAAAAAAAAAGCAATGGGTTCATTATCTAACAGCAGAAAGAACAGCATGTGGGGGAGGAGAGAGAAGCAGCGAGAGGGAAGATAGAATAGAAAAGAGCAGGGTCATCTGAACTTTAAATAAATTGATAGATTGCGCCGGTGGCACAGGTATGCTAGAGCGCTACGGCAAGAGGTCGTTATTAGGAAGATTTGGGCGATTTTTTAAATGTTTTTTTTTTTTTTCATTAAGAATTAATGTAGGTTGAACCCAGAAGCCATTTCGTTGCAGTCACATGAAGCCTTTGCTTTCTTCTGCCTGTAATGCCGGGTGGAGAGTGCGTTTTGATTGCGCTGCAGAACGGTTTCAGGAGCCCGGCACATCACAAATCATAACAATAACCTCCAGTTAGTAACTAGATGACATGGGCGCTGGAGAGCATGAATACTTTGATACGGTCTCGGCGTTTTAAATTTAGCGCTTTGAATCGCTCTTCAGCGCCAGAGAACTAGGCGTGCGGTGGGGGGCTGGGGAGAGGAAGTGGTGTATAACTGATAGAATGCAGATAAGAGCATTTTATAGATCTATAATCTATATTAAATTAAATTATATTAAATTCAAACAATAAAATACAAAATAAACCCTGATAAATAAAAATACCTTTTGCCTAATAAAACTTAAAAACTTTTAGACCAAACAAACACTATAATATTTGTTCAAGGACAAATAGTTGTTTTTTTTTGTAAACACGTTACATTAACAATTTTAATTTAATTGTAATAACCGCGCCAGTTTGAATGTATTTTGCGTTGAAATACTTTATTATTTATATAAGACAAGTTTAGGAATGCTGTATGTATATGGAGTGTAGTACAATAGATGTCTAGATACTGCTGCTAGAAAATTAATTCACTAGTTAAAATCATGTATCTAGGTCATTTATATATCATGCAGTGCTGTACCCCGGTAAATGAATTATTATGCAACTTTATAGGAAATTGTTTTAGTATGTATAAAGATGTTACCGTAAATTAACCTAAATGAAAACTAGGAATTCATCTCTGTGTATGTTTTTGCTTGCTAATCTGACGAAATTCTCAGAATACAGAGGAGACCCCGAATGAGCTGAACGTTAGAACATCTAGATGGTTTTGGTTTGGGCTCCTGGGAACGCAAACTTTTGATCTTATGTCTGGTTAGCAGTAGCATCTGTTATGTACACTGTTTTTCTTTTAAGCGGTGAGTTTTCTTAGCTTTGATGTACTGTCATTCAGTACAAACATGACCGCATCAAGGGCTTAATTTAAAATGTAATCAAACATCTAACGTTTCATAAAGACAGCTATTACTGCCAGTAGAATTTTTACTGGCACTAAGGCAGCTCATGTAACTGCTGCTGGTAGCTGAACAAAACAAATTCTCATGACTCTCCATTTCCCCTTCTGAACTAAACTAAAGACCAATAAAATAGAAATATTATTTCTTCTACCCCTTTTTTTCTGCTTGTAGAAAGCGTCTTGGTAGTCAGAAAGGCCTCTACCAGTAGAATTTGTATAGTGGTTCTAGTTATTTGAAATGATAAAGAGCCAAGCAAATGGGCTCCAGCCCACTGGTTCAGTTTCAATTGCTGATCCATTCCAAACCCACTGATCCTGCCCAGCTTTTACTCGCACCTTTGTTTTATATACAGAATGAACACAGCTGTCCTGTTTTTTTTGTTTGTTTTTTTTTTTCTTTTACTTTAGACTTTTGTTCATTCAGGTCATGGGTGGGTTGGTCATGGCTTGTGCTCCGTGCCCCTTGGCTGACTACTGCTGTACTCCTTTGTGTGTACCAAAGCTGGATTTCTGCCCGGTGGGTAACAATCGTGCGGCATTTAACATTTTCTGTGTCTAGACGGCTTGGGTAGTGTGGGAGGGAGTGGCCTGCGTTGTTTTTTGTGGGGTACACCTTTTTATGAAGTCAAAGCACAAGTTGCATGGAAGACGCTTTTCATTCTGAGTCATCATTGACCACCAGATGCTAACAGTATTATAAAGCCAACCCGGCCGGTTAAGTGTTTGTCACAGTCCCGGTGCATCATACCTTGCATCTAGATGTCACCCAGTGCATAGAACACAGAACCCAATTCTAAAGTTATAAAACTGCAACACTTTTCAGCTTGCTTTGCTGTCCTCTCTGTAAAAATAAGTGACACCGTAAACATATTAACACTCCCCAGAACAGTAACTCAGTTTTTGTCTCTGTACCCTTTTAATTTGAGTAAGAAGCAGGTACGTTTCTCATTGAGCGACGGTTGTAGTGTCAAGCTGAGGTGTCCGACACAGCTTACACAGATGTGACTGCAGTTTGCCGCAGGCCCATGCTCCACAACTGACAAGCTTATGCTGAATGCTACCAGTGCACCATTTACGTGATGCAAAACGCCTCTGAAATAATGCAAAAAGTATCTGGAATAATGTCAGCATGTTTGTGTTACTTGAAATGCTAGTATCCAGATAACTGCTGTGCAAGGAAACGTAAAACCCAATTCCCATGCACGTGTTGTTATTTTCACAGGGAGAAGAAATGGGTAACGGTTGGAGACACGTCCCTCCGAATCTTCAAGTGGGTCCCTGTAACAGAGCCCAAGACTGACGAGGTAGGGCTTTCTAGTTCAACAACTATTGAGTGCAACTAAGGATGTATTCAGTGTGTCTGTAAATTTGCATTGCCTTTAACATTTAGAACGTGTACCAGTGTTGTTAAACCTTGGTTTAAACCCAGCAAACGGCAGGAAGTGATGCTCACGATGAATTTGTCTCGTCTGTCTCTACAGAAGAGCAAGAGCAAGAAGAAAGGGAAAGATGAGAAGTGTGGCTCGGAGGTCACGACCCCGGAGAACAGCTCCTCTCCTGGAATGATGGATATGCATGGTGAGTCCTTACCCAGGGGGGGAGGCAACATGTAACAACACATTGTGAGAACTCCAGAACTCCTCCTTTAACTGCTAAAGACACTCCTCTGCACTGTGAACTATATATTGCTAGTATGGTTACTGCTGCACTTGTGGGACAGATTGTTCATTAAGATCTTTTGCATATTTCTATAGTGGAGACTATTATCTTTTCAGGCATACCGAAACATATAGTAAGTGAGGGCAATAATTTGTGATTGTGTATCTATATATATATATTATATAATCTATCTACTACTGTATATTTTTTTAGATGATAACAGCAATCAGAGCTCCATCGCAGACGCCTCTCCCATAAAGCAGGAGAACAGCAGCAATGCAAGCCCAGCCCCAGAGCAGGTCACTGCTCCCCAGGGAGAGAGTACCGAAGCCAAGCCTGAAGAGATCCAGCCCTCTGCAAAGGACCAGACCAGCCCAGAGGGTGAGATTCGCGCTGACACACATCTGTTGGGAGACAGCAACGTGAAAGGCCTTCAAAACATTCCCCTACTTGATTTAGTTGATTAGAGCTTTACTTTAGATTGCAGTACGAGCTTTGCGGCTACACTTTCTTGCTTTTGCCACCAGAGGGCACTCAATTCTTTGCTGGGTGCCTTTGGGAATATAACAGGGAATTGACGGCTAGAAAAGTTTAGCTTTGGATGAAGCAAGATTTGGTTTGTTTGCTAATTGCCTATCAGCTGAAGTAAACCACACTGCAATGCATGTGGCCTAGGTAGATATGACTGTATACCCTTCTCTCTGATCTCCTTAACATAACGTCCCTTGAAACATTGTGCCCTGGTGTGTACAGTATACATAGTCTTTCCATTCACCTGCAAAACTTTTGTTCTGGATTCTAACAGAGTGCATTGTTTTTAAGCAGGCAAGAATCCCAACTCGTTAGAAAACTCTGGAAGTAGCTCAGAAAAGGCAGAAGCACAGCCTTCGGGAGACAAAGATTCCTCCTCAGATATAGCCAAAACCACTCAGGTAAGGATTAGCTCTTTTGTGCATTCAGCTATAGTGACTGGTCTCTTTATTAGGACCGTCTGTCTGATTGGATTTGGTTACTCCCCGGTGTGAGTCGTGTTCACTTCTCTTGGAATGTCTGCAATGCTGTTGCCATCACAACAGAACACACCCTTGCACAGGTGTATTAGGAGGCCACGAGGAGGAAGGTCGGTTCACAGCCTGTGATACATGGCATATAATAATGGGCTGCCCAGTATATAGAGATCTGGTTTTGTTCCAGCTTGCAGTGGCTTTTTTAATGCCAAAACAGTAAAACAGTTTACTCTGTGCATTTCAGGCAATGATGCCCTGACCATCTGGCAAATATTTCTTTTCAGGTTTATTTTTAATGCATTTTAACATTGGTATTTTTGCAACACAACACAAAGCTCTCCTGTATGCTTAAAAATGCTGTATTGATCACTCACTAATTAGATGCATGTTTTAAATTTTAAAAATACTTTTGCATGATACAAAATGGCCATCCTCAGGTGTTGTTTTCTAATTGTTATTTGCATAGTCATGCAAACTAACTGCAGGTTTTCCACCTTGGGATTTTGAAGGAATCTAAGGTTCATACTGAGACAGCCCAGCCCGTCTTTGAGGAGAGTTAAACTGTTGGAAGGGTTTCCCTGCAAGGCACACTAACTGGGTCCCCGAGGAGCCACAATCGTTCTGGAAATTCTCTCCTACTTGCCAAGAACAAACTTGTCTTCTCCGTGATGGCCAGCTCCAGTCCCTACACCATCGGGAACGACGGGAAGAACATCACCTGTGAAAGTAGATGCTGACGATATTCAAACGTAACGTTTCTTCTCCGCGTTCCTTTTCCTTTTTGAAATGGTTTGAAGTCCGCTGGAGGGTCTGCGCACTGTTTTTAAATGTCAAGATCACAGTTTATTCTGCTGCTATAGCAGGGCTGGAAATTAGACTCCCATTGCATGGCAGTTTGAGCCATTCCTGGTTTTACTACGAGTTCAGCAGAACACACCTGAGCGTGTTAGCCATACACTGGCTAATCAAGCTCCTAGTAAAAACTGGAATGTGTGAAACTGCTATGCGACAGGAGTCTCATTTCCCTCTCTGTGTAGATTTGTTGTTTTTTGCCTTTATTTAACAAAGTAAGATATTTAAAGGATGGTACAGGTCATGCATTTAGCTTTTCATGTGAAGTTTGTAGCATAGTTTCTGCTTCATTGTGTGCCTTTGTTTTGTGTTTTATTTTGCCACTGATATTCAACAGTATATTTATTTTAATTGGCTTTGATTTTTTTTTTTTTTTTTTTTTTTTTTTTTTTACCTTTTTATGACAGATATAATTAAGCACTAGCACTAAATTGTTTCTGAATCATTTGCATGCATTTTTTTTAAGAAATAGTGATCAAGTTTCATTAAACAAAATGCTGACCGGTGGTAATTGCATTTGGCATTAACTTCCAATGATTTTATATTGATCATTCAGAAAACACATTCATTATTGCTGCCGAGTTTTACACTTTAGCATTCCTGGAGCATTGCCACATTGTGCCAGTCTGTCATGCAATGCAATCTTAACTGAGATTCCCAGTCTAAACAACCACGCCTGTGGAGTCTTTGTGTAATGTATTTTAATCCACAGTAATAACAGTAGTGTACAAAAATAAACGCTGGCTGTGAGCAAGAACTAGCAAACGGCATGCATCGTTTTAATATCAAAACAGAAATGAGCCAACGGTTGTTTGTCCTTTTTTAAAAAATAAAGCTTAATTAATAAATGCGATTTATGAGAAAAAATGAAATGGGCAAGTATAATTCCAGGAAGTGTGATTTTATAGAAACATTCTGTAAACTTAATAATTACACAGTGGAAAAGAGGGGCCGTTGTTCTTGCACCCAGCCAGCATGCGGCTTGAATAAAGAAGCATGGCGGATGGATGTATTATTAATAGCTGTACTACTGCATATTTACTTGAGTTGGTCGATTTTTGTTTTGTTTCAGTATGTATATTTCGTTCCAGAATAGATTTAAAAAAAAAAAAAAACAAGAACAAAAAAAAACTGATGCACACACATTTTATAGGGAACGTTAGAACTTGTAGTCTGAGTTCCTGCAGCCCGATACAAGTAATATAAGAGACGTATACACAGTAGGACAAAAATATTACCCTGCATTTAGTTGATATTTTTGCATTTTGTTTTTAGAAAAACGATAACATTTTTGTGAAAATGTTATTGAACAGCAGCCACTAAATTCTTTTAATTTTTATTTATTTATTTTTTTAATCTTAGGATACAAGAAAGGTAACACTAAAGCACCTGGCGGGTTTCTGAATCCTTTTTCCTGTTGTGTAATTTTAGGTGAAATGCAGTACGAAGTGTGTGTTGCGTATACACAGTTTTACATCGTGTCATAGACAGGTACAGGGTTCTCTTACTACAAATGTAGCTCCCTGTTCGGTAAAATGCAGCTTCTGTTGTCTAAAATGTTATTTTTAATATATAGTATTGACATTTCTGTACACTTCTGTTCCTTTTAAAATGAGTTTGTAACACTGGACTGTGATACTGTTTTTGAGCCTCTTCCTGTAGTTCTACAGCACTGCGTCTGTATGGAAACTGTGGTGCACTGCTTTCCTTTAAAATCCATTGTTGTGATTAATTGTAAAGTTGTAATTGTTCCTCAGATATAGGGGGCCTGCAAATACCTCAGTCACAGTCCCGAAGTGCTGGCACTTACAGCTAACGTGTCGACAACACAGTATGTGATTTCACTGCTCAATAATTGCACATTAATAATAATAACAAAACAAATGGGCCTTTTCATTGTTAAGGGATCCTTGTAGAGATATGTACTACCTGCAAATCACTGGTCCCTTCTCAAGATTTTGTTTTGTAACCATCCTCAATAGTACTGTGTGTTGTACAGCACTAATGAGTTTTTTTTTTTTCACTTATTTATTCCATCAGTAGCTATTGGTTATGCCATGTACAATGGTTTTGTTTAATAATAAAAACAAAAGTCACAAAACAGTATCCCTGCTCTGCGTGTTAGTTTGTGTATGTGTGAGTTATGGAAAACGCTGGATTATTATGTGTGTGTGTGTTGCCACATTTGTAGGGGCAGCCCTGTAACTAAATGTTTTTTTTTTTCCCCATGCAAACTACATTAAAAGGCAGATTTTGCAAATCGCAAGCTGATTGCTGTGAATGAATTATTTATCATATGCGGTACTTCTAATAAGCACTTAATTGGGCCGGTTAAGAAAGTTTACAGTTGATCTAAGCAGTGGTGGAACTAAAGGCAGCTGCTTATTAACTGCACAGTAGCTGCTTTGCCCCAGGGGAGTTTGTATAGGCCGATTTATTAACATTACAACATTTATAGCATAAATGCAGGGAAATAAGACCTGCAAAATGTACATTGTATTGATCCCGAACCACTGATGCTTAAAACAGTGAGCTGTGAGTTATTTATTCATTGCATTATGTATTTATTTATATATTAGGGGAGGGCATAAAGCCACAGTTTATTTAGTACCTGAGCCATTAGAACTCAATGTGAAGTCAGCACCTGGATGAATCGCATTATTTGTATGTTAGTTAACTCAACAGCTAGAAGCATGCTGGGTGTGGCCAGTCCAGCACACAGACAGCCGTCCTCATCATGCAGTGCAGAGTACCATCAAGACGGTCATGTGTACATCCCAGTGTTGAGGGTATGATAAGGTGTGTTGACTTCAGAGTGAATGTGTTTTGATAACTGGAGCCTGTGAAAAGGGGCAATGTTCAGACAGGAGCTGATAACACCACTCAGATCACCAGCTTTGAGATTATTCTCTTGGGAACAGAAGGGAGAAGCGTGCTTGAAGAATATCAGTCTATCTTCCAAAGGACACCAACACTTCCTGCCAAGACAATGCCCATTTTCAAACCACTAAGTTTGAAAAACTTTTTTGTACCAGTGCCATTTTAATCTCCTAAAAGTAAAAGGTTTTTTTTTTTTTTTTTTTTTTTTTTGCTGTGGCTTTGCTTGCTGGTTATTAAAACTACCCTGTGATTCATAGACTCTGACAGCGAGGAGGTAGTAACGATACAAAAAAAAAAAACCTAAATCTATTTGAATTAATGCGATATTCACTTTAAAGACCGCTGAAGGAAAGGATGGGGAAAAAAATAAAATAATAAATCGGTGTTTTGTTGCAACTTTACGATCCATATATCAGTCTCTGGGATATCAGTTGTCAAGAGCTTTTGGTAATTATAGTACAAAAACAATTAAAAAAAACAAACAAACAAAAAAAACAGCAAAGTAAATAAATACTCAAGACTATTAGCTCATGCATGCACATCCTGCGCAACTTCTCACATTCCCGAACTATAAAAATACATTCTGTTTCAAGAGTCCTTCGTTCCAGTCACTGACAGACCGTGGGCGTGCTCTCCCCTCGTCCAATCCAGGTCTCTCCTACGCGGTGACGTCTAGATTCGTCGAGGCTCCCAGATTGTAGTTTGTTTGCTCATTTCCCCGATCTGCTAGAGAAAGAAAGAGAAAGAGGAAGAGGGGTACAAAGAAGAAAAATGACGAGTTGGGGGAACTTCACTGACGAAATAGTTTCTTTTTAAAAAAATAATACAAATACAGAATAACACTATGGCTGCGGAGGAGGTACGGGTGTGCCGCCGGGCCCCTGTGGCTATCAAACAGGAGCAAGACGACGATTCAGACGCTGAAGAGCCGAACCTGGGGCTCAAGAAGTCGGATGGACAGATCATCCACAGCGGTCACTTCATGGTCTCTTCGCCTCACAGCGAGCACCCACCGAAAAAGGGCTACGATTTCGACACGGTCAACATGCAGACCTGCCAGACGTACTGCTTTGGGAAAACGAGCACCTCTCACTTCTCTATCGACGCATCTCTAACCAAACTGTTCGAGTGTATGACCCTGGCGTACAGGTAAATATCTTGCAAGCACAGCGGCCTGCAAAACGAGGGCAGCCGAAAACACACTGGTGTGCGCGTTTCGACACAGACAGTCTCAAAATTGTACACTTCTTAAGTGTCTCACGAGTTGTTGTTGTTGTTGTTATTGTTATTATTATTATTATTATTATTATTTTAAAGCTGTAAACACGTCATATGTACCCACCCGTGTATAAATGTGCATTTGTTAACGTTATGTTTGTAATATAAATCACCGGCTAACGGTTGCAACTCGCTTTTTTTTTTTTTTTTTTTTTTTGCATAAACCAGGCAGTTAGAGGATTCTAGTGCATAATGTAATATTATGCAAAGTGCAAACACACCAAAATTCAAATCAAAACAAGTACAGGTTGAACCGTAAGTTGTAGTTAGTGATTAGGCTATTGCAGGCGGGTATAGAAGTAATACAAACGTGTGTGAATTTAAATAAAAAGATTATTTCAGTGCACAGAAATTATATGAGAGAGCGAGCTATCTGGCAGTACCTTCCTTCATAAACAGTAAAGCAATAATAGCGTTGCAGTTCTTGGACCGAAGCTTTATTAAGAGATGATTCTAAATCCAGCCTGAAAGGTCAAAGGCCTTGCCTGACTTTGTTTTCCCACCGGACTTAAAAGGGTAAGTGATCCCCCCAAATCATTTTTAGTTACAGGTCCATGTAATTAGTTCATATGCAGATTCCACCGACCGACGGCCAAACTGGACTCGTAACACATGTCTAGAACAAATGCAAATAAGATATATATATATATATATATATATATATATATATATATATATATATATATATATATATATATATATATATATCTTTTTAAATACATTTTGAAATGCAAACTGACTATTCAGCACGACTAGTACTAAACTAAGAAAATAGCAACATTTTTTTTTCTGAAACACAATACTTACTTGAGTCACAGAGCTCTAAATGCGAGTCTGTCTTCTTCCAATTATTTTCAAGAATGTAAATGCAGGCCTGCCTGCAGTCAGTCCAGGAACTCTCAGTAGCTATCGTGTTAGCATAAGGGGATTGTCATTACACATTTTCACTGCTGGCAGATGGTAATTTGGATCCCCTTTCCTGGTTGCTGATGCTGCACTCCTTGACAAAGTAAACGTTGTAGAATTAACAGCATATCCCCTGGGCCCCAGACAGCTGACTGGGATTCAGTGAACAACATAAAGAAAACAACATATGAGAAATTGCATGAGGTTGTGTGACAGCCCCAGGCTCTGGTTCTACTCCGAGAACAAATTTGCAGTAGTTTGGCTCTGTTGATGTTATGTATTACAGTGAGTTCCAGACACCTCCCCCACCTAGTAAGGCATCCAAGTGGAGGAGGTTATGAACTGATTACAACAGAGAACGTATACTGTATGTGCAAAACACTCTTCCACAAGTGACTGAGGATGTAAAGTACCTAACGACTCACATACCACTTTAGGAATGGAACATTTAAAATCACTACAACAGTAAAGTATAAAAACCGCTGATGCTACGTGCAAGGAAATGCATTTGAGCTGGCACAGATTTAATAGAAAAACCTTTGTGTGTCAAGGGTAACGTGTTTGTGAACCTCAGTAATGCGTCAGCAGAGTAATCCTTCCTATTTATATTTCTCCATGGTGCAGTGGCACATTCCTGAAATGTATTGATACATGTGTGATCTTGGCGATTTACTATGTGTTGCTCTGTTAGGATCAGTGTTGTTGCCATAAATACAACTTGAAGCCAGTACAATGATATGAAAACTTAACTTAATCTGAAAAAAAAAAAAAACACAAAGCAGGTTACCAGTCAACATAGCCACCACATTCAGCTATTAGTCCTGGAAAGATTCTGCAGCAGTCATGTACACTTATTTCTTCATTGTACTAAGCAAAACATATTTTGGCATATACACAGACTATGTATTTTTAGGGTAGAAAATAATATTCTGATATTAAAATAAAACACATTATTTTTGTCATAAGAATGCCAATCATATTGAAGAATAGGTGTGCTGTGTTTTGTCTGTGTGCAGCACTGTGTACACTATTGCGCTTTACAGTTATTGTTTTAGACCATGCAGATACTGGGTGTGTGGCTGCAGTGTTCTAAATATACTGTAGGGAACTCTAAGCTTGTAGCGGTCAGTCTCCAGCTCCTGTGAAGAGATTTAGGATAGTTTATTTTGGCAGATCTGCAGCTCTTGTGTGGTTGATTGTCGACTGCTTTGGATTAAGTCGCTAAAAGGACTGTAATCCTGTTTTGTCAGGGTTGTGTTGAGGGGAATGGAGAGGCGTTTTGTCTGCCATGTGTCATTGCAGCTTTTGGCCATTACTTTAGTTCATTGGTAATTATGTGGTGGATCATGCCGAGTTAAGGTACTTTATTAATATCTTATTGACGCGTTAATAAAATATGAATTGACAGGAATAGCAGTGGATATGGGTTGACACTGGGAACCTGTTACTAGAAACATTGCAATTATGATGCAACCATTTCATACCAGTTAGACTTTTTTTTATGCTGCTGAAATGTTTTTTTTTTTTTTTTTAATGACCCTCATAAGGACTTTGTTGCATCTCTGTTGGGTCGATAGCCTTTTTTGGGAATATGGAAAGGAACTCATGTTTTTAGGCATACTTGTAACCTACATTTATATAGTACAATACTATTAAATCTCTTTAGACTCCAATACATTTTTATTTAAAAAAATCACTTGCATTAGAGAGAGGAATGTCGGATCCATGCGTAGTACTTGTTAGAGCAAAATATAACCATGCGTTGCTTGTAAAACGTATACAGTGATAACTTCAGTTATGTATTGTATTCTTCAAATGCCTTTTGTATTGTGTTTAATATTTTTTTTTTCTGTCTAGTGTTTAGTACCGTTTTGTTTGCCTAAGATAACTGCTACACTGTTGGCATGCAGTACTGCGCTCAGATAAAACACCTTGACGATAGCTATTAGCTAAACGTGCTGTGAACTTTTCTCCTCTATTGGTAATGTCAAGGATATAGGCTGTGTTCTGTGAAAGTACTCCCAGAAGTCAGTGTTTGTCTACAGCCTGCAGATTTGACTTTAGTCCTGACATGTAATTGATATCTTCACGTGGCTAATATCCCAGGTCGGGTGAAAGTTGCTTGGACACTCCATGCTTTCTCATACATTGCATGAAGATGTTTGTACCTGTGTGGCATGGCTGAGCTCTGCAGCCATGTTGTTTTTTCTGTTGGGTAGCTGTGTATGGGAGCTGCATTTCTTTCCAATACTTTCGCAGTGTTTGTTGGTTTCATTTGTTGCGTCATGCAACTGGAATTTATTTCTGTGCTAAACTGGGATACACATTTAGTCGTGCGTACTACCTCCACATCAGAGGTTCTTGCCATTTTTATAATTAATTCCCACCTTGCTGAGCACAGTCTTCATGTGGAACTTTTTTGGTTACAGCAGTATTACATGCAACTTGATCTTGCACGTTATTCTAGATGTCCTCAAAAATATCACTGTCAGGAATAAAAACATTGTATTGTGCATAGAAATAGGCTGCACTATCTCTGCCCAAGCAGGCTGTCTTAAGGCTTTACCGGTATGCTGTCCCATTTTATAATGCGTAGAAGTGGTTTAGTCAAGCCAGGGCTTTTCCACTGCACCTAATTCCAGACAGGGTTAATTGGGAACTTGTACAGTATACACGTTTTCAAGATTTATTTATTGACATGATGATTCTTTCTTACTGAAGCTCCTTTCACACTTGCTATATCCCAGCAATGATCTGAATTAAAGGGTCAAATATATGCAACTGCACAATTCCATAATGCTAGAGCGCTCCACTGGCTCACAAATGTGAGTCTCTGAATGACACTGGTAGCTTTCTGTAGTGCTGCGAGTTGTACGTAGATGGAGTTGTTGTTGAGCAGTCGCTGTTATTTTATCCCCTGAGAAACGGCTCTGGTTTCGTGTTTGTTGATGTGAATAGTTTCTGAGCAAAGCAGACAGCTGATGTTATGCTGAAGTTAATACTGTTTCTGGCTCTGGACCTTGTCTGGCTGGAAGCCGCATTCGTTTCTTCAGTACTGGGGGAATTTTATAGTACATTTGAGAGAAATTGAAGACTGTTCATGTTTTATTTTATAAATTATTTTATAAATGGTGTACAGTATCCCTTCTGGAGCAGTTTATATACAACAGTACGGCAGATTGGTACCAGTTTTGACTTTTCTTTTAGAGATGGCTTGCAAATTACATTTTGAATTTGGTCTCTGCAGCACTCTGGTGGTATAAATATATGCCAGTTGCTGACCTCTGTTCTCAAACAGTGCTGCAGTAAGTCCCAGAAGTGTCCTGGCTTTTAAACAGCTCCGGCTCAGAAAGCATGCTATCCCTGGTTAGAGGTCAGCTATTGCCAGTAAGCCCTGAAAAGCCCTTATCCGCCCTTATAAGGTTGTAGCTGTAAGCAGAGTCGTGACAGTTATTTGCCTTATTATTCGGAAGATATTTGTGACTGTCTAGTGTCTTGCAGTTGATTCAGTTTAGGTTTTGTGCCTTTGTGTAGTCAAATTAATTCTCTCTGTCAACTGTAATGCCCAGTGGTAGATTTCATGGACTCAGATATTCCCTGATTGCATGAATGAGATGTAAAATAATGTTACCTGTAAAGCTGATATGTCAGATGTTGAAAGTAGAATTATTGAGCTGAACCATGATTTAATATTTTTTCTATCTTGATTAACTGTATCTAACTTTAATGTTGTTTGCTTGAACAGTGTGCAGACCATTTTCTTTCTTTTCAGAAACGGGCAATAGAGTCAAAATAGACTCAGAAGAAGGGTTTAGAAATTCATCACAGGCTTGGCCTGCTCACGTGGATAATGAGACTGAAGTCTGCTATTGGCACAAGTAGCAGTGCTCGTCAGCTGACATCAGGAGCTAGCCTTGGAGAAATCTTTCTTCTTGCTACTGTTTTGAATTTCCCTACTGTTAATTTACTATCGCCTTCCGGTGTAAATAGGAAATGCACATGACTTGCATTCATACAGCGTGTCTTGGGATGAACATTGCAGCCACTCGAATCAATCTCTTATCTTTCAATTTAGCAAACTGCGTTAATGCAGAAGTCCAGTACAAAGTTAACAGTAGTAAATGGCAGTGGTTGTCTTGTATATGAAAATAGTAGAATGAATGAAAAGATTAAATGCGCATGACCTCCTCCTGTGTGAATGCTCTTTCTGTCTCGACACAAACACCAATAATCCTCTCTCTTTTATATTATTCGAAACAGCAGAATCCCACACAGGGCAGAGTTCAGTTAAACAGTGCAGGTCAACAACTGAAAAGCCATTACTCAGAATGGCAATATCGTTTGAAAAACATTGTCCCTGCCAAGCTTGGACTGTAGGCTTATACACTGAACAGGGAGTCATTTGGAGATGACAGGTTGCCAAAACAGAGCAAGAAAGCTTTGTATGGTTTGTACCATTAAAGCGTGATCATGTGGCAGGGCAGAAGCCTCGCTGCTGTAAGCAGTGCGTGTGTGTGGGGATGTAAAGCTGGCAGGGATGGGGTGGAGAAACCCTTTGTTTGAGAGTGGTGTTCGGAGAAGGAAAGCCAGTGAAGTACAGCTTAGCCTGGCTAAGTTTTGTGTTTGGCCCTCGTGCTGTGTTTGGTTGTTTGTTGTTGGTTTGTCCCCCTGGTGATGAACCTGTGCTTTAATTTCAGCTTCTGAGTCTCCATCCTGCTGGTAACAGCCTGGTCGTGACGCTGTCCTGCTACAGTTGCTTTTAGGAATCTTTCAAAAAACTGAAGTATGTTTCAGAGAAAAGGCAAAACTAGTTCCTCTCCAATACAATACAATACAATACAGTACAAGAGTCCTAACAGGCACATGCATTGTTAAAGTACTCTGTCCTATTCACAGTACAGTGGGCACCATGTGTGTGTCAAGAGCTGTCTATTTGTCGCCAATTTAGTGTTGGCTACTCTCTCATGTTGTCACCCTCAACCTGTGTCTGGTAAATTTTGATGGAGTTGTCTTTCACAGCAGTTGATATTGTGCAGGTCTTTGCGGTGGGAGAGGGGGAACATTTTAGGAATGGCAAGTGGAAATTCAATGCGACCCCTGTAGACTGGCCGGAGACTAGCCTGTAAGCTGCCCAGAGCTGCGTGGTCCTCCAATGCTGTATCTCTGAGGTGGCTGCATGGTGGGCCTGCAGAGTGTAAAGAAGTGGTCGGCTGACAGCACAGGGTTCGGTGGACAGCGTGTTTACGTCTTTGACTGTATCCATGTCGTTTGACATTTGACTTAATTTAAGCTTGTACTTATACGGTAGACATGTCAGCATAATGTTTTTTGTGGGTGGGTGTACAGCAATTGCTATACCTTTTCACATGTCTAATAGTTTAACATGTGTAAGCCTTTTTTTTTTTTTTTTTTTTTTTTTTTTGTTCTGTGTTTTATTTTTGTGTTTTTTTCGTAGTGGGAAATTGGTGTCACCAAAATGGAAAAATTTTAAAGGACTGAAGCTGCTATGGAGGGACAAAATCCGACTCAACAACGCCATCTGGAGGGCGTGGTACATGCAATGTAAGTAGCGTTTCAAGCTCCCTATTGATGCGTCTTGAAGACCCATTTTATTTGCTGTCTTGTGTTGACTGTGAAACTGCTAGAGAAGGGTGCTGAAAGGACGCTGCTGAAAGTTGTTGAAACCCCGAAGATCACTGGGGAAGTGTAGGTTCATCAAGTGTTCCGGTCCTGTGCCGTTTCTTCCTTAGACTCTTTGGTGCGATTTTGTATTTTTAAATAATTTCATTAAACCAGGAGTGTCCAATCACAGTCCTGGAATGAGGTGTAATTGGTTCAGTTAAACCATTTAGAACAGGGTTGGAACACAGTCCCAGAGAGGTAGGGTCAGCTTTGACCACCCCTGCATTAACCCTTTGAATAGGTCCTGTTGTACCTATTAAATACGACCACAGTTACCCATACTGCACTAGATTATGTTGGTAATAACAATATATCTCTTTCCAACAGATGTAGAAAAGAGAGACAATCCAGTGTGCCATTTTGTTACTCCGCTAGATGGATCAGTAGACGTGGAGGACCATCGCAGACCAGAGGTGTGTTGAGAGGACCAGAAAACCTTCCAGAGTCTATTGCATGATGCAGTGCAAACCCCAGACTCGACATGGACGTGCAGACACATGCATTGCTTATCATGTACAAAGTTACATATTCAAAAAGAGTTTTAATTTTTTTTTTTTTTTCTTGAAGGCAATTGCAACAGAAGGAAAATATTGGAAAAGAAGAATTGAAATAGTAATAAGGGAATATCACAAATGGAGAACTTATTTCAAGAAAAGGGTAAGGCTTAGACTTTTCATTAATTAAAATACAGAGTCAGTAGATTGACTGTGAGTATATTGGAAACAATCCTCATTAAATTGCAATGTTAACTTTCAGTTACAGAAGCACAAAGATGAAGACCTCTCAAGCCTTGTCAAGGTCAGTATTCATTTTACATACAGCACCATTGTATTGATTTGATTGAACGTCCACAGTGAGCATGGGGCTGCGTGGGTAAAGATGAATAACATTGACCTAAGCCTGTCTGCTGATGGTCATTTTGCCTGTGAGTAGCTGGTCTGTGTTTTTCTTGACCCAAGTACACTATTTAAGTTGAGTCCTATTCACCAAAAGGCCATTTAAACAAATGTGCAATTAATGACATTGATTATAGAACAACGTTGATATAGAACAACGTTGGCTCTTTCAAAGCATGGTACTGCAGGACCTTGTTACCTCCCGATCTTGTATTGTTTAGATGAGTGAAGTGTTCAATGAAGTAATCACGGACATGATTGGAATGAACTGAAGAAGCTGCAAGTGAGGATCACCAATCTATAGCACACGGGCAGGCAATGGGGGCACTTACACAACAAATTAGCTCCATGATCAGCACTCGCTTGCAACGTCTTGGTTATGGGGTAACCAAAAAATGGATAATAAATGCTCACTGGTCCAATCTTCAATTGAACACTTAATATTAGCTCCTCTACCTCTTTTATGGAATCCATGTTTATGCTAGAATAATACAAATATTTTACAATATCAGTGTTTTTTTTATAACAGTGTTTTGTGTTTTTTTTTAATATTAAACTTTTTACTAAAAAAGTGTCTACTTTATCGGGATGTTTTAAGCAATTTTAGTGTGCTTGACTATAAATGTTTCAAGTGTCTTGGTGTGTACTGTGTACATGTTTGACTCTGTGACTAGGCTTGGATTCATTAAGTTTGTTGGATAGTGCATTGGACGTTGCATGCAATGTACTGACTGCGCGATGTGCATTTTGAACACAAAGGGTGCTGGGGAGCAGTACTCGTTGTTTGGGGAATGCTATCCGGACACCTTCTGTGTCTCCTTCTGCCAGGATGACGAGGTGGGGGTCTGGCGAGCGAACAGGAAGGGCCGGGACACCCCGGTGCCTATGGAGCAGGACATAGACATAGAAATGCTGATGTCAGAGTTCACAGACACGCTCTTCTCCACGCTCGCTTCCCATCAGCCTGTCGCCTGGCCCAATCCTCGAGAGATCGGTAAGAAGGAACGTTTATTAATGAATGATTTACAGAAAAGCAAAGCAGCAGCATATGCATTGAAACTTGTCCTCCGCTGAGATCATTTCAGAGGTTTTGGGTGCATTTTTAGTCCTATCTATCCAATCGATTTGGCATTGCCCTAGTGTGGGATATGTTATCTTGGGTCAAGAATCGCTGCGGATCAAGTCCTCTCAAAAATGCTTCTCTTAATCTGTGATGGCAATATCTTCTTTCAAGGCAATAATGTACCCAACCTCTATGCCAGAATTGTGAGCGAATGATTTGAGGAGCGACTGAGACTTTAGGTTTCTTCCATGGGCAGCACAATCCCCGCACCTCAATCCAGTTGAGCATGTTTGAGATGAGCTTGAACGACACATTTGTTATCAAGGTCCGCTGCACCAGTTGTGTGACATATTAGCGACTGAATGCATTGCCATCTCTCGAGACTTTCCAGCACCTTAGTCTGTGCCACATTGTGTCAAGGCTGTGATCAGGGCAGTCAGTAGCCCAGCCCAATATTAAGGACCGGTCCTATTGAAGAATTCAGGCAGTGCCTGTTACAAGAGGTACTCAGGGGAGTAAAGGTACATAAGAGTGCACATAACTGTAGTAATGCTTTAGTAATGACACAAGCAATTAAGTTAATTACTGAAATTTTCTTTTGGAGTTTTAGAAGTGTGGAAATGACTCTTCAGTGGTAGGGGCCTATAATGTAGTTATTTGAAAGCTTTTGGGAGCTGGGAAGCTGCTTCATCTGCTCACTGTACCTGCAGTTCTAAACCAGAGAGACTCCTGGAAATGAAGTGTTGAATCCCAAGGTTTATTAATGTTGACCTTTTATCTTTCTTTCTGTTTTCTAACAGCACATGCTGGAAACGCAGATATGATTCAACCAGGTTTAATTCCTCTTCAGCCAAATCTGGATTTCATGGATACATTTGAGCCTTTTCAGGGTAAGTTTCAATTGATCTGATCTGTGGTGAGTCTACATTGTTTAGGTAATTGAAAGAAGTCGAAACCAAAATCTAGAACAGTGTGTGGCAGTGACTGGGTGTGTTAATTGTCACTGAAAGCAAGTAACATGCCAGGTTTGGTCCTGTTTCCTTCTGTTAAGATCAGTTGGATAAATCCCAATGTGTTCTGTTGATAGGGATCATGAGGTGAGCTCCTATTTTAAGTCCTGGCAGCAGCCTTGGAAATCTTTCATTATTATTTTATATATTTTTGGTCCTCTCTTGAGGTAGCATTAAGTCCAAAAGCATTACAAATATCCTGCTTCCAACTATTCCTTTATCCTTGAAGTGCGTGCTACTGATGTACTGTAAAAGTCTTTTTTTTTTTTTTTTTCAGATATCTTTCCTTCTGTTCGCTCGTCTTTTTTCCCATCATTTTCCATCCCTTCAGTTTCTTCAGTGGCAAGCAGCAGTTGTCCAACTCAGGTAATTACTGCAGTGCAGTGAATATATTTGTCTGTTTATGCCTTGAAGGTTTTCTTTGCCAGTTAAAAAGCATCCCTCAAGTATGCTGGACCAACAACAGGCCAGTCAATTGCAAAACATGATCATATGCAGAAGCATGCTGAAAACCGTAGATTTTTAAATAAGTTTTTAAACATATTTTTTCTGCTTTGTACTAGTGAGAAGTTTAGAGGTTTTTAGTTTATGTTTTTGTACAGGACCCTGGGATTCTTGTTCGTTAAGGAGACTATATAAATGACATTGGGATGGTTTTGTGTGGTATGGTAATGCAGGGCAGTGACTCTTGAATATGCAACTAGGAGTCTGATTTTTAGACTACAGGGCAGCAGTGGTTAGGCTGTCTTTCTTTACCTTCATCAAAGTTAGAGACATGACTCCAAACTGTTTAATCGTGACAGATACAGATGCTCTCTCTTTGTTTGTTTTACTGATTTATTTTTTCTGTTTTGTGTTAGACCTCCATCCTGACATCTCCAATCTCATCTGCCAGTCTCAGCCAGGAGCTGATTCCACCCCCAGTTACCCCTGCTGTTTCAAACGCGAGCAATAAGAACTGTTCCAGGGCTGTCAATGCTTTCGGACAGACAGCTGAGTTCAGGTCACAGACACCTGTAGCAAACCAGCAGACGTTTTTACCTGCGTTTCCCCCATTGGTGACCTCTGTTCCCTGTGCAGCTGATGCTGCCACAGCTCCAGCCCCTCCCTCTCCCCCTTCCCAAAACGTTCAGCCCAGTGCAGTGCCTCAGAATGGAGCTGGGGGAGTCACTCAGGCCACATTCCCTTCAGCAGAGACTCCTGAGTTTGGATTCAGCAGCACTTTGCCGTCATCTGTCATTACGCACACTGCCTCTGCAACCCTTACCCACAATGCTGCTGCTGCTACCTTCGGTCAGAGCCCAAGTCTCATGCTCACAACACACCCTCAAGCAGGGCTCTGCGATGCCTCTGTGATTCCTCGCTTTCAGCCCCAGCCCTCTGTACCGGCTCAGACTTTTGCCCACCCAAAGCCAGTGAAACCTAAAGGAATAAGGACAAAACAGCTGCAGAAAATTGTGCCTGCTCCCAAACCCATAGTGTTTAAAAATACTTTCATAGCACCAGGTAATACTAGCTGTGGATTTGTGCTTTTGTGGTAAAGGTGGGATGTTTTCACACTGAGATCTCTCTTTTATAAAGCTATTCTCTATTAGGCTTAAGTAGTGTAGGGATTTAAATAGTCTTGCATGTCTCATGTCTCTATCATGTTTGTAGAATAAGTCACTGAAATGGTTTTATTAGTTAAAATCTTTGCAAAATTTAAAAAGTGAAGGAGTGGAAGTGAGAAACATACTTGACCACTAAGTGTCAGTACAACAAAAGGAATTCTTAAAAAATAAAATAAAACAAAATATAGTTTCATGTACAAAATACAATTCATTCTGTAGGCACGGGGGTTACAAGGGGATGGTTCAAGTAGCAAACTGCACAATCTATATAATTAGACAAGTGTCACAGCATTCAACCAGTAGATGCCTTTCCAGACTCAAAGTAATTTATATACTGAATCTGCAATGGCTCTTCAGGTTGCAGGGCTGGTGCTAAGCATTGCTAAGCGGTGTGTGGATGTCAGGTCTTTGAAGTACACCAGATGGCACTGGCCTCTCCAGAGGCTTGCTTGTCATTAAACGGTGATGATGAGTGGACATCATTGCTCAGTACAGAATCCCTGGCAGTTAAGCACAGTTGGCACATTCATTCAGTTACTATCCAATGCCTTCTGTGAAATGTGGTCTTTGATGATAGTGGAGATCCTTCAGTGAACCAGCATTGCAATAATGTTAACAATAGAGTGCAATAGAAAACCTGTTCATTTCATTTTAAAATAACGTTTACTAACTTGGCATTGTTTTAAAGGTATGCCAATTGTATTTTTTTGTTTTCCAGCTTCCTTTCCTGGGCAAAGCAGTGCTGTGATTGTCACCCCTGCACCTTTAAAAAGTGAAGGGGTATCTCCACCCAGTGTTGTCCTTGCACCCGCTGCCATTGGAAGGGTGAGGGGTACTTGAAGGGGGTTATTAAATTAAGGGGGGTATGTTAAGTAATATGAAGCTTCAAATTTATTTTTCTTCTAATAACTGTATCGTTAAACAGATGTGCATATAGTAATACCAATAGAAACTTATTAACAGCTGTAATCATCTTTCTGAATGTCTTCAAGACTATAAAACTTGTCAAAACATTTGTTTCTATAAATACTTCAGTTGAAACTGAAGAGCAGTTCCTGAACTAGAGTGAAAGCAGCAGAGCACAGACCATCAAAAAATAAAGAGATAAGTCTCTTGGTGTATTTTAGTAATTTCAGTAAGAACCACTTGCAGTCATTGCCAAAAAAAGTTAGTTTAAATAGCAACGAAGAAGAGCATCTGACTCTACTTATTCTTTAAACCAATCATGTTCAAAGTGTGACTCGATATGTTTTCATTTGTAGATATTTGGCTATTCCATTGAATTAATGCATTGCTTATATAATGTAATGTAGTCATGTATAGTATTACAAACATGTGCTTTGGTGTTTTTTTTTTTTTTTTTTTGCTTGATAATCCCCAGAACCCAGGAGTGACAGAGTTCCGTATATTGCAACCAACAGTAACCTCTCAACACCTTATCATCGCCAAAGATGAGCCGGGCTCCTCCACAAACTGCAGAGCGCAAACTCCTTCTCCTACATCTAGTAAGTGAAGGGAGGGGGGGGGTGTTCTAAACTAGCCAGTAGTCTGTGTCCTTTGAATGCACACTGTATATATTTTGTGTGAGTAAATATTTAAGATTTAATGGGGCATTTCGAAATCTAACATGAAATACTGTGATACTATTATGGCTTCCGGTAGACTTTTTTTGTGAAATCATTGTGTAGTTTCTTTTGATTAGGTGATGTTAAATAAAATATCAAATTTATTTATTTGATGTATAAAATAACATTTTGAAATGTATGTCTCAATCCTAAAAGGGAAAGGACATGACAGAAAAAATGTATATATCATGTGCATGTCTTACTATCTCGTGGCCACACGTGAATAAACTAATTTGCTGTGGTATTGCGCGTGCAGTTTCTCTTCTGTACACTGCTGACCGCCTTGTTCAGGGAAACGAGCATGGATACCACTCGATGGCAACCACATAATATCAAGAAGCTGGGCAATTTATTAGGATTTTCCCATGACAACTAAAATTAGGGAATTGAAGTAAATGTTCTGTGTCGGGTAGCAATTGTGGCCTACTGTATAAAAGCGTACACTTTATTGCCCCAGGCTGGATGAGGTGGGATAGCTACATGTTTAGTGCAATCTCTTTTCCAGACAGGGAACGTCACAATTCAGGTCAGGGATCTCTGTGCGCTTCCGAACAGATTCCCGATGCCCAGTCATCCCAGAACAGCTCCACCAGCAAATCCAAAACGGACTCATGCATCGTTGGATTTAAGGTTGATTATTTCTAGAGATCTACAAAGTTTGCAAGTTGTTTAGTCTCTTAAATCATTTTGTTTAACTGTTGGTCAGAGGGATCAGTATGATCTACTCAAGTTCTTCCATTTGTGCTTTCTTCTTCCTCAATCTCAACACATTTTTAAATGTGAGGATGTAGCTTTATACAGTTCTTCTGCAAACAGCAATATATTCTTGGTTTGTTTTAGAAAGCTCGTTTATTGCTGTGTTGAGTGGTTTCTGCATTTTCCGAAATATTCAGTGTTTCTTTAACAGAGCCGAAGAATAACCCACATCTCTGCAGAACAAAAGAGGAGATTCAACATCAAGATGGGTTTTGACACCTTGAACACTTTAGTCCCAGTGTTAAAATCTCAGTCAAATTCAAAACCAGTAAGTTCAGTTTTAAATTTGGCTCAACAGTAAAATGCTTGTCTTCATTGCCTTTTGCATCATTGCCTTTACGCATGCATGTTAATAGTAACTATGTTCAGTCGCTTTTTATGATAAGATCAGTAGTCTAAGATATAAGCTTCTTAAAGGCTAAGCTGCTAAATTTGATTTTAAATATAATGCTTGCAGTGCCTCCTCACTTTCTTTTTTCTTATTAGATAAGTAATGCAGCCACTCTTCAGAAGACTGTGGAATATATTGCCAAGTTACAACAAGAGCGAGCACAGCTGCAGGAGGAGGCCAAACGTCTCAAGGATGAAATTGACATGCTCAATACTTCCATCAAGTGAGTCCTTGTCATGTTTATTTCGGTCTGTTCGTGTATGACTGAGATCAGCTGAAATGCAGAAATCAATTTTCCAGGGCTGTATTGTCTTTGTTCATTCATAGGTTTTGGGAAAACTGCTGTGTCTTGTGTTCAGCAGGACTGGACATATGTCCAGGATGTCATTTTCAAACCAGTCCAACCAGTAATTCCATGTGACCGAAGCGTTTGTGGCACGTCTCTTTCTTGGTGTTTCTTGCTTTAGTATTTCTTCACCACCTCTTGTCCTTCTTCCAGTTCTTGCCAGCAGCAGCTCCCTGCTACGGGAGTGCCGATAACACGACAGCGCTATGATCACATGCGGGAGATGTTTGATGACTACGTGAAGAACAGGACCCTTCAGAACTGGAAGTTCTGGATAGTATCCTTTCAGCTGTTCTTTTGAGCAGAAGGTTATAGACACCCGCATCTCTTTATTATAACCCAACATGTTGCCAAATGTTTGGGTGTCCCTTGATGAAGATGATGATAATAATAATAATAATAATTTATATATATTCTTATTTGTTTTTAAAGAATTGGAAACTTTTGCTGTACATACTTGGCGTGCATGACTTGCTTGTGAATTAACCTCTCACATGGATTTTTAAAAATCTTTCTTGCTTTTTGCCTGGTAGTACATTTATCCTGATTATCTTTGACTTAAATGTATCATGGGGAAGTTTGGGGTCGGATTATATTTCAAAGGAGGAGTGGCTGCATTGTTTGTCACGTGGGGATCTCTTCAAACTGTTATTTCCAGAAAGATGGATTCAGAGAAGTTTAATTTTTTTTTTTTTTAAATTCACACTGTGACTTTCAACCATTTTGATGACTGTATTATCTCTGACGGGATGTACAGCTATAGTTTTGCATTACCTAAAATTTAAGGCTTGAGACCTATTGTTGTGTGAAATTTAATTACTTTAAATTTAAAAGGAAGTTGATGTGGAAGTAAATAAGGCAATTACTTCACAGAGTAATTTTAAAAGGTCCTTTATTATTTCACACACACACACACACACGCAGTTACATACACAGATGCTATACTGCGAATAACGATATCCCTAACGGGACATAACCCAACAAGGTTACATACAAAGATTATATTAATCACAGATCAATACAATCCATGAGACGCAACTGAACTAATTCTTACCCTTCCAAGCGGATCGGGAGAGCCCTTCGACCCTGGTAAGAGAAAGCAGCTGTCTCCAAGAAATTACCGAGCAGGACTGCGCGCTAATCCTCACGGCTGACTCTCATCAGAGCAGAGGAGAACCCCGTCCTTTATAACTTACCAAGTTAGGCTTTTGCATGCGAGAGAGTAATTGGCCAGATCACTCCCTCGAGGCTCGGCCCTCTGAATAAACGATTCCTTTCCCTAGAACATTCTAACCAAAACAAGTTATATAAACGTGACAAAAACAAGTTATATAAGATATGGGGTTATTATAGGGCAAGGGCAAAGATGAACTCGAACGCAATTCTAGAACTTTCTAAAACACACTTTTTTTTATTACACCTATTAAAAATAAATATAACACTGGGAAGATAATTTTAGATTTTTATATAACATCACATAATCAAATGTGGCCGTCAGTCTGTGAAACAAGACATAAGACTGAATGGTGCTTTATAGAGGTCATGCGTTTAAAATCCAGAAAGGCTTCTCTGTGCAATTTGTTCTCAAGGTATCTAGATTTGAATCCTTAACCCTTTTGTCTCACAGTTCAGCATAATCATTAAACCGCTATTCGAGTCCTTTAATGGAATGGTTTCAACAACAAGTTTAGATGACATGTGTAACACCACGCTGTCCTGGCTGGAGGAGCACTGTCCGTTGCCTGTTTTGCGGCCAAGTAAGTAAAAAACCCACAGACCCTCAGATCTGTCTTAAATATACCAAATACTGGTTAAAATGGGTTAATACACACAAGGAAATGTAGGGCAGTATTGAATTAGATAGATTGATGTATTGATAAAAATCACACTCTAGACTCCTCTCACTATTCTCTTCTATCATCTCTCTCCTTTGGGATCACCGATAGGTCTACTTGATGCAGTCTGTTTGTTTCCAACTGCATTTATGAAAACGATTGCATTATCTGCTATCTGCAAAAGACAGACAAACTGTGGGAAAGCCGAAACTTAAAAAAACCTGCTGAACAGGAGTTCTGTGACCTCATCCTCTGAATAAGTCTGAACAAAACAGACATGCTCAGTGATAAGTTGTTTTTTTTTCCTTGTTTTATTTAGAATATAGTTTACGTCACAACAGTTCGGGACTGACAAACTGCCGGTTTAGGACAGAATACCGAACAGTAATTTTTAAAACTTTTAATTAAACATCTTTGGATGCACAGAAATCAAGAGACGGTATTTGGAAATCTCTTCAGAAACTGCCTGCTTCACCCACCCTAATATCAGAGTGGAAATCTGCTCATGTGGATAATTGTGAATCTGTTCCATGCTAACCTTTGAGCTGCAGTTCGCAGGATATCAGTACCCCTGTCACAGACGTGAGGAGGACTTGCATGGATACAACTAGTTATGAACCTAATGCTCCTTGCGAACCTGATCAGACGAACCAGCATAAGAGAAAAAAGAACCTCAACGGGCACAAGCCTGGAGTTAAATGGCCAAGAGCTTGTGAGAAAACTGCGTGGGACACAGTAAACACGGATCTCTGTTTTACTTTGGAAAGGTTAAGTGGAACAGTTGAAAAGAAGCAGGATAAATTTGGGGACATCATCTGCGCAGATGGAAGCGAGAGGTTTGGAATTGAAAAAAGGAAGGAAAAAGTACAAACTATTCCTGGAAAGTCTAGACGGCAGCAGGAGATTGAACGCTTAGTTAGAGAAAGGAGGCAGTTGAGGAAGCAATGGAGAAAAGCAGAACAAAGTCAGAAGGAGGGAATCCATCTGTTACAAAGAGTCATGAAAGATAAGCTTGCAACATTGCGCAGAGCTGAGCGCCTATGGAAATGCTACAAAAAGAAAGAGCGAGCAAGAATGAACTTTTATAAAGATCCATTCAAATGTGTAAAGAAGATATTCACCAGTGAGAGAAATGGCACACTGAAATCATCTAAGTTTGAACTGGAGAGATATTTGGAGGAAACACATATAGATTCAAAGGAGCCTATGTCAGTTCCTTCAGACATCCAACCTGTCAATCCAGCCAAATACCAAATGGAGGACTGTGCACCTAAGTGGAAAGAAGTAGAGCAAGCTGTGAAAAAAGCAAGAGCATCATCAACTCCGGGGACATTGTCAAAAAATGGAAGTTAAATGGAACGGTTAAAGTCAAGGCAAGATCTGGAAGACCAAGAAATATCACATAGACTTGCCTGAAAACTGGTCAGATCTGTACAACCCACAGGTCACTGCAAAGGACCTTCAGGTCAGTTTAGCTGACACTGGAGTAGTTGTTCACAGGTCCACAGTACAGCGTACACAACAAGGATCTGCATGGGAGAGTTGTCAGAAGGAAGCCTTTTCTTCGACCTCATCACAAAAGTCAGCGTCTAAAGTATGCAAAAGAAAACCTTGACAAGCCTGAAGCTTTTTGGAACAATATGCTTTGGGCTGATGAAATGAAAATTTAACTGTTTGGCCACAACCAAAGAAAGTACGTTTGGAGAAAAAAAAGGGTGAAGCATTTCAAGAAAAGAACACCTTGCCAACTGTTAAGCACGGGGGTGGCTCTATTATGCTTTGGGGTTGTGTGGCAGCCAGTGGAACCGGAAATATTGTGCGGGTGGAAGGAAGAATGGATTCAACTAAATATCAACAAATCCTAGAAGCTAATGTCCTAAAGTCAGTCAGGACACTGAAGCTGAAAAGAAGTTGGATATTTCAGCAAGACAGTAATCCAAAACATACCTCAAAATCAACCATGAAATATTTGCAAGAAAGGAGGAGAAAGGTTTTGGAATGGCTGTTACAGTCCCCAGACTTGAATATTATTGAAAATCTGTGGGAAGATCTCAAACATGCAGTGCATGCAAGGAGACCTAAGAATCTTTCTGAGCTGGAAGAGTTCTGCAAGGAAGAGTGGAAAAAAATTCCAAAGGCAAGAATAGATAGACTCTTAGCTGGCTACAGGAAATGTTTGGAAGCAGTTACACCTGCCAAAGGAGGTGTTACCAAGTACTAAGTGACAAGGTGCCCAAACTTTTACATGTGCCATTTTCACTTTTGTTTATTATTTTGAATCTATAATAAATGCAAATAAATAGTAATCCTGTATTAAAATTTGCAGAAAGGTGTCATGTTTAACTTTGCACCATGTAGAGGTCAGGTCAACTTCTGTTCACTGAAAGATTCATTGTAACATCAATTTTTTCCAGGGGTGCCCAAACTTTTGCATACAACTGTGTGTGTATATGTATATAATACATATATATAAAATTTCAATATCATTATTTTTTCACCTTCATTGTTATATTATGTCTTAGTCGTCCTGCGTACCCCCTATGACCCTTAGAAGGATAAATGTTCCAATAATGTTAACATGTACACAGTGTCTAAGGCAAGGGAACCATTGAACTTATTGAAGAAATAATAATTTAACTGAGTTTTTGTCTTTTAGTGTCCTGCTTTCATGACTCCTGTTGGCAGTAGGCATACTAAAGGCATATATAGTGATCTACAATAAAGACTCCCTCACTACATCTGTGATTTTTGCGTGCTCATGACATTTTTCAAGTTTTGTATGATTTTGGGGCTATTTGGGTACTTGATACAAATACAAATTTTAAAACATTTAACATGTGCGAAAATGTAATCAAGATGTCATCTAATCCTTTTTGTGGCTGCTTTTGTTTTTTTTTTATTTCCTCTTCTACAGTGGTCTTAAGCACCCTGCGCCAGCTCGGCACCACAACCTCCATCCTGTCTGACCCGTCGCTTTTACCTGAGCAAGCAACACAGGCCGTCCGCAAGATGAACAGAAGCGGAGAATCTTAGCAAAGAACTTTTGGGAGCATAGGGGATTCTCTTCTCAAACTGTCCCTCTCAGTTATAGGGATTTTTTTGTTTTTTTCTCTCTTGCTCTTGCACTAAGCAGTCCAGGCTGTTAACTTGTACAATCCCATATGAGATGGCCATTAAACCGCAGAGGTCTGTCCTGCCGTGTGCGGTTGTGGCTCTCTCTCTCTCTCTGGCTTGAGGGCTGGTCTCAGGTACGCTGTGGTTGAAGGAGCTGCTGGTGTCCACAGTGAAGCACCACACCCCGGGAACGTGTCGGGCTCGCGGTCCCTAGGGGTGCAACACAGCTTAATGAGCGGCAGAAGAAAATGCAGCAGAAAGGAACCGTGCATGACCCAGGCTGCACTTTACAGTGTCATTGAAAATTTTGAAGATTGTTTAGGTAAAGGGAAATGCATCAAGATGGAATCATAATTTTGTTTTGTTTTTTCATATATCTCATACATTTTTCCACTTGTGCTTTCTTTACATGTACATGCACACAACTGTTATACAGTATGATTTGCCAAATATGTTATTTTACATGGGACAGATCTAGATCTATAGGTTCTTTTTAGTTGTGGTTCTGCCTGGCAAGCACTTCTATTTTATTTTAATTCTTTTTTTTTTCTGGTATTTTGGAGGATGTATATTGGGAGTGTCTGTTTGAGAAGCGACATGTGCACAGCTTTTTAAATTTATTTTAGTCACGCCTAAAGAATTAGCCAGGTTTGTTTAAAAGTCAGGTTTGTCTCGCTATTCTTTGTCATTTTATGCAAGCGCTGAGGTCTGTACCTTTTCCAGTCTAACAGGCTTCTTGGGGGTGAAATCTGAAAGATCCTTGTAAACTGTCTTATTTGAGAAATTGTGCCAGGGTGCTACATTAACCCCACACTACAGAAAATGCAGAACCCAGCAATGACCTGCATTTTAAATAAGGTATTATTTTTGATCCCTGGATTATGGTGAGACTTGCACAATAACACTGTGATGAATCATTCTAAATTCCAGGTTCTATATACAGTAGGTTTGTCAGTAATGTATGGATGTATTTACACTCAAGTGCTCAGGGATATATACATGAGCTTATACAATTACCAAATATGAAATTCAGGGACAGTTGACACAAGATACATTGGGTCATATTCACAAAGTATAGTATCCAGTGCTTACTTATAAAAAAACAAAAAAGCTTTAAATAAGTAACTTGGATACTGAGGGTTTTTTTAAGAGCTGTGTACCTTCGTTGTTTCTTGCTATAGATATTTTGTTTGACAATTGTAGTGTTCCTTTTTTTTGCATTTTATTTTGTCTTAAGAATTCTCACACTTCATGTTTTTTGGTCCTATTGATTTTGTTTTAGCTGGTTCAAAAAAATATCACTATTTCCAATGGGAAAATGGGCAAATGTGTGTCTTTTCGTTAACATAAAGTCAGAAAAAAACCAACATATGAATCCAAATTAACATGTATTTATACTAAAGTAATACAAAGATGACTACAAAAGATTTAGAAGTGAGTAGTTTTTTGAGATTTACAATTATACTGTAAATACAGTGTATTTGTAAATCTCGAAAAACAACTCCCTTCTAAATCTTTTGTAGTCATCTTTGTATTACTTTAGTATAAATACATGTTAATTTGGATTCATATGTTGGTTTTTTTCTGACTTTATGTTAACGAAAAGACACACATTTGCCCATTTTCCCATTGGAAATAGTGATATTTTGAAATATCACTGTCCTGGTCACAAAAGCAAAGTTTGTGGGGAATAATAGCCATTTTCTATACTTTTGAGGCATAAGCAATTAGGAAATAACACTTACTACCCAGGAACAAAAAAATAAATAATTTTTTTGTTACACAGTGTTATTTTAATGCAAAATTGTAGTCACTGATTAAGTGTGTTGCAAAATACAATACAAACATAAATAAAACCTGTTTTGTATTAAAACAATAAATAGAAGTAAAAAAAAAAAAAAAATGCAAAAGCACTTCTGCATATATCATTGAACAGACATAAATGTGAGCTCTCTGAATTTGAGACAATCTTAACATTGACTGAAGAAGTTATTAAACTTTGCTATATACTGTGCATATAGGTCAAGAACTTTGTTTCCAAACTTTTTTAGCTGCACCACATTGTAATCCAGATCCTCAGAATTGAAGTGTTCTGGCACTGTCAGGTTATTATTGGTCATGATGTGGATCTGCAGAACATTTGTTTGTTCTAGGACTGTCTCGAGGTCTCTTGTAAGCGAGTCTTTAGATAATTTATTCTGGTTGCCGAGTGTTAGATTAAGAAATTTCTTAAATGCAAACAGGCAGTTGTGTATAAAGGTCATGTTTAGTTCTTCTGGGATAGGATAGGGGATGAGAGGTACATTAATGTCCTCATAATTAGACTTGGTGTAGTGATGTTTTTCAGTCTGAAATAAAAACAAAAATACAGCCATTAAAAAAACATCATCAAAGACGGAGTAATGGAAAAATCGAATTACTGCACCAGATATTTTTAAACCTCTATCCTGCAAATGTCTTCCTGACAAGTTTGTTTTACCCATCAGGTAGCAGAACAGAATTCCTAAGACTCAAAGTGGACTATTTAAGATAACTCCATGCCATTTTAAAAAGCTAGAGCAAGAGTTACGTTTTCCCTTCGGAAATAAACTGCAATTACCATTGCTCTCTAAGCTAAACTCAGTAAACACAGTTTTGTGAATTGCATATAGTTCAATTATTGAAGCTTACATAGTTTTCAAAAAGCTGGTTCACTGAACTGTTCATAAGAGTGGTCAATTCTTCAGCTGTTCTACAGGTTGTGTTGCTCAGAGGAAATGATACAACAGCAGCAATAAGAAATGTGAACAGCATCCCTCTTAGTCCTACAATGGAAATAAAGAAACAATGTAATGAGAAGTCCTTTGCATGGATTCTTCTTCATTGCAAAGTCCGATTAGAAAAATAAAGGCTTTATTATATATATATATATATATATATATATATATATATATATATATATATATATATATATATATATATATATATATATATATAAATTTACAAATACTACTGATGTATGTCCATAGTTAAAGCACATAGCTGTAGTCAAAAGTTTACATACCCCAATGGAAATGTATGATTTCTAGAAATGTCTCAAACAAAGAATTTTAGGAAAAATCTTTTGTAGCAAAAGTTTTGCTTTTGTTGATGAGGAAAATAAAAGTTACAAGAAATAGATGTCTACAATTATTTATTTCAGCAATTTTTTTTTTTTTTTTTTTTTGCAAAACTCCAAAAATGCTAATTCAAAAGTATTCAAATTGAATTGGCTGCCAGTGTGAGTTCACCTCTAAAGGCACAGGAAATATAGTTCCAATAAATGGCAAAATGGATTCCTTAGCTTACCAAACGATATTGGCCAATCATTTGAAACCCTCCACTACAAAACTTGGTTTAAACAGCAAATAGCGTTCCAACACAACAGTGATCAACATATACTTCAGAATGATTTAAAGAAGAATAAAATCCTTGTTCTGGAATGGTCTAGTCAAAGTCCCGACCTAAATCCGATTGAGAATCTTTGGTATGAGTTGAAGAACGCTGTGCACAAGAAAATTCCTTGGAATTTGAATGAACTGGAACAATTTTGCGTTGGAAGAATGGTCAACAATCACTTACATTGTGTAAGGTGTTAGAAATAGTCAGCATAGACAAGGACTGCATGCCATTTATCAATTTGCATTACAAACACATTAAATAAGGGGGGGCAACATAATGTTGAAGAATAAATCTGAAAAAATCCAATGTCCTAAACCAGCAGAGTACTTTGGGGTTATAATAAGGTATGTGTGTTTGCAAGTAAGCAACAAGCATTTGTGAACCAAACCGTAACTTCCAGAAACTGAGATAAAGAAACTATGGCAAATGCATATTCTGTTGAAAGCTGAATTAACCTTTCAAGGTAAAAGTTTGAAATTATGAAAAAATTTAAAAAGGTTAAAAAATAACTTCCTGCCTCCAAAACATGATTAGGGGTTAAAAGTTAAGAAGTTTCCTTCTTGGAATATTAAAAAATGACAAATGTATTAAATAATAATAATACATGCAAATGTATGTGGAAGGCATATCCAGGTAAGCTTCCAATGCATTCTCCAGAACATGCATGTACTGACTCTTCAGGCATAATTACCTGATTATGTTATTGGCATAAGCACCACAGCACATACATTGTCCTGAGCCCTAACAAAAAATAACTGAAAACTCAGTCTTTCAAGTGCATTTCCAATCAGTACATGTCAAAACGGGCATTTGAGATAGAATACGGCAGAGTAATACAACGCTAGTTATCTGGTGGCCAACTGTATGGCTTGTGGGTTGGTGCGCCCACACCGAGTCTGTGAAGTGACACGGTGGAGTTTCCTGCAATGGGGACGCTTCTAACGAATTTGACTCAGCTACATCGTGAACGCCTCAACAAGAAAATTCTTTGGAATTTGAATGAACTGGAACAATTTTGCGTTGAAGAATGTGTGTGTTTATATATATAATCTCAGCCCTTCTTAACAACTAGTTAAAAGATAACGATGTCAAGTACATATCTCTTGATAGTAAATGTATAAAGCTTACCAACACTGAATTCCATGTTGAAAGCAGCTAGTTTTTCAGTATGATTCAACCCTGTTTCTGCACCAAGAAGTTTCTGAAAGGATGCTCTGCGCACGCCATATTTAAAGCAAACTCAACTTGATTCAGAATGGAAAAGGAACAGATATCACCCATTTCCTCTACATGAATTGTACGTGGTGAGAGGAAATAACGCTGGCATGGCCTTATCCAGTGATCTAACTAAACACTAGAAGCAAGAGCCATCGCCATCTAGTGATCTGCCTACATTCGATCAAGTCCAATAACACACTATATGATAAAGAAAGCCCTTTGATCTACTGATATAGCCAATGTTTCACTTGTCTATAGCAGGCATCTAGTGCTAAAAAGCAGCTCCTTTATACCTAGTCAAAACACATTGCGCATTAGCAATATATAACACTGAATAATTACAGACATCAGAAAACTGAAGGGACAGCGGAAAAAAAACTTCAAAGCTTAAACACTGCAATGGCTTTATTAATTTAAACCCTGAATCACCCCCAGCAAAACCCGTGATTAACTGAGGCAGTGTAGAGTAAAGGCTTTGCAAACTGTTTGTATGTCCTTTAGTCACACTCTGGAGTCCTCAGAACTGCCTCCCCTATTGTGATAAAACTACGGATGAACAGTGTCCTGCAATATTATCAACAGTATAAGAGACTGTGGATATATATGGGGCTGGCTGGCTGGCTGTACAGTTGTCCATGTGTACTGTATATTTTACATCTGTTTAGTTGTAAACAGTAATACTACTAATAACAAAATAATACGTAGTCTGTAATGTTTTACTTTACTAGAAAGTGCTGATATTGTAACCTGGCCAGAATAATTGAAAATACATTTCAACTGGAATCTAAAGATGTGGGTATTTTTGAAGCTAGGAGGTGGGTTGATACAGAGTTATCTCTGTTATTTGGTCAATTCCTCCCTGCTAAAACCACTTATTGTTTTCTTCAAAAAACAACTTGATCTGATCTGTTGTTAAAAATAAAACCCCCTGTCATGTTTAGCGCTGTAACGCTTTTATGATCTTCTTTTTTTTCCAGGTTTTCCAAACTATTTCAATGAGATCATGCATACTTTTTGGAGGTCACCATACAAAATAATAACAGGGAAAATTCATTGAGCCTTTAAATCCTAACTGTCATTTGTACCACTTTTCTGAAAACAGTACAGAATAAGAATTACCAATTAAGTGTTTAATCACAATCTGAAAAGCAAAGAAATGCAGACACCTGCACTTGAGCACAGAACCTGATCAATAATGTATGCTACATAATGGTACTGTTAGCTGGATAAGCAGTTATCCAAGTATATGCAAGCATGTAAATGGAAAATACAGACAGACAGATATGTGGACCGACAAACACATCACTGTATGCCTAGAATCTCATTGTGTATGTACACATGCATTTGCTACGTAACTACTATGTAACTGCACAGTAATTAGAGACACTTAATGTAAAGTGTTACCACAAATCTTTATGTCAAGGTTCATAACAGATAAGTGGTTGTCTATATATATTGAACAATATAGGGGTCATACGCATCACACACGTGGGAGGAGTCACACGCATCATACACGTGGGAGGAGTCATACGCATCATACACGTGGGAGGAGTCATACGCAAAAAAAACACACATTATCATATAATAGACTTATTCACCCCAACTCAACACAACACGACCATCATGACAATAAAAATAGACATAATGAAGTGTTCTCACCTTTGTATAAGCTAGCGATCATAATATAATAATAATATAATAATAATAATAATAATAATAATAATAATAATAATAATAATAATAAAAACAGGAAGGAAATGATGACAAGCTTTTAAATATACTGCACTTCTGCAGTTGATATTTACAGCTGCTTCGATGGCCTTGTCTTCTTAATGGAGTGTTCAGCGGCAGAAACGCTGTTCAGTGGGAAAAGCAAACAGAGTTTCAATGGAACCTATCTCTATCAGCATGGCTTTAGTAACCCTGAACACAAGCCAGATTTGCGATTGTATCAGATTCCGTGAACCAGCAGAGCAGCGTCTCTCATAGCAACAGCTTCCTTTCCATGAATGAGCGTTGGGAATGATTACTTGGGCCACCATGGAGCGCCGCCCCTGAGACTCAGTCAGCACTCTCTGGAGACCTGCTGAGACTGAGACTCCGCGGCGTATACTGATATGACTTAGATTCTCAAGAAACTGTGTGACAGTTTGTCAAACACAAAGAATGTGAATGTGAATAGATTTTTTTTTTTTTTTTTGTGGTTTGATACACAATATTCACTGCAGTTTTTCTTAATTGAGTTTAAACTGCTGCTTGTCTGTCACTCACATAACAATTGAATTAACAGAATGGTCGAAATGAGACTGGTCATATTCACATACCTGTCAACACTGAGTTTTCAAAACAAGGGGCTTTCGTAAACTGACACCTTAGCGGACTGAATTAAGGTGAATATAAGACAAATGCATACAACTATTCCACTGTGATACTTGGTAGAATGGTAGACTGTAATACGGTGCACCTTCTAATTGATTTTAACAGAAAAATGCCCTGACATGCTTCACAATCAAATTCTCTGTTGGTCCCTGTGTTTCTTGTTGCACTGTAGTTAGGTGGCTAATACTTTGTGAACAGGTCCACTGCTGACGAATTTGCACTACGGCAAAGCAGTCTAAATTCAGTAAATCCATCATAAAAACAATAATAACACTGTCAGTAACATTTCACTGCCCATACTTGTCAACATTTTGGAAACTGTTCAGCTGGACGCTCGTCTCCAGGAGGAGTGAGCGGGGGTAGGGGTCATATGGCGCATCATACACATGGGAGGGGCCGTACGCAAAAAAACACTTATTATCATATTAAACGCAATGGCACTGGAACAATTTTTAAAGTGGGGGTGCTGAAAACCATGGAACAAAACTGTAACCCCTGTATATGATGGAAGCTTCCGCACCCCCAGCACCCATAGTTCCAGCGCCCCTGTTTAAAAGTGTCCCACCCCGACTCGACACGACACGACCATCATGACAATAAATACATAATGAAGCGTTCTTACCGTGAGTGATCAGCAGATGTGTCGGCCGCACGAAGAGCACAGCCTGTGGTTTTTAAAAATTAGTGTCTTCTATTGGTAGCTATCGGGACGTTCTTCCTATGCATCTGAAGGCGGGGCATTTGCTAGGAAATCGGACCAAATAGTGATTGTTGGCATGTATGCATTGTCAGCTATGCCCTATTTGAACACACTATTCTGTATGTAACACGTTACAAATCAATCTGAATTTCTAAAGCAATGTCGGTACTGAAATTGTAATAGCAATCGGTACTTTTGTGTTTCTCTTGGGAACCTATCTACTATGCACAGATTTGCTGAGCTAGTCACCCCATGAGGTTTCTGCATATGTAAAATTCTTGATCTGCGTTTTTCCTTTGGCAATGGAAGATGCTACTGAAGCGCTGGTTTCGGGGCTTTTTGGCTTTGTTGTGACCTCTCGTGCTTACCACAAGCATCTTTCTTACCCCCCATGTCCCACCGTTATAAGAAAGCATGACTTTCTCCTTTACCAGATACATGATCACAGACGGTCAAGTATGTGAGCGTGCACTAAATGCATGCCTGTCACAGGGCTCTCCAGGGTCCTAAACCTTGCCTGATAATATAGATTTGGAGTTGCCACAGTCCGTACATGATACATGACACAGCCATGATTTTAGTACGTGAAATGCCAGACAGAAATGAAAGGTTTGTGGACCTAAAGGGGTTTAACGGTAGTCTGAGCAAAATACTGGAGAAAATCTGTCTCAGTTGTTAGGGATAAGTGTCCAAAAAACGGGACACCCCCGGCAAATAAGGGAGAGTTGTATCAATTAATATCACTGCTGGTGACCAGTAATTGGTGAAAAATGTACATTATCTGAAATGACCACTAGATGGGAATAGTAGTAAAAGTACCTATTAACACACTATTTATTTAAGGAAGTCTGTATTTTTTAATTCCTGCAGAATACCTAAATATAAGGTCTCAAGTAAATCATATACTTCATCTATCCAACCAAAGCAGAGAGCACCTAAATAATTCACAACATACAAAGTATATCTATGGCTGTGCTAAAAAATTTGCTTGAACTCAGGCCAGCGATAGGCGAGGTGTTTAAAGAAAGTGCTGTTTAAACTCAAAGTAAACTTTCAGTTTATTAGTGTGCTTTACACAAAACTGTAAATACATTAAATACAAAATTGCACATACAAAAATAAATATGCAAGCAGTGCCACACAGAGTACGGCACATCACTTCATAATAAATAATTAAAATATTTTATCCTACATAAATAACATTAATAAATAAAACAAAAATACATCCACATTTTTTCATTGGTCTTCACTTGCCGTGACCCTCTTTCTTGATAATAATTTTTCAAGTCACTGCACAAAGAGTCGCAGAACTTTGTAGCCCAGTAACTTCTTTTTGAAGAGATCAGCAGGGTTATTGTCACACGCCTTGGAACTGCACACTGTTGAAAATTGCTTAAGAAACAGAACAAGTTGGTTTTTGGTGTATATAAAGTGGGTGTGGAGGTCTAAGTCCTTTGGATTCAAGTCCAGCTGGTGGTGATGTGTCTTGTTGAGGTAATCTTGAAATGCGCAAGCAGTCTGTGAACTGTGCCACGTTCACTGACTTCTCCCTTGTGATGCACTTCACTCTCAGGTCCATGTTCTCCAACAAAGATGATTCATTTCTAAAGTTAGAAGCGTTCTAAAAAGGAAACAAAAAGAAAAGCCATGTTTAGCAAGTCTGTAGACCCGAGTCCCTGAATGTGTTGACATGCAGTATTAGAGCAAGCAGCGTGACCCTGTCTGCTCAAGAGCTTTCATTTCTCTCTTGTATTTGATACTTCCAAGGCCTGCTGCTGCTGCTTCCTGGTAACTAATACAGGTGCTCTAGGTCAAACTAGTATTTCTATTGTGGTATTAAAGTGGATTTCATGTTCGATAAACTGGTTAATCAGCTAGATGTGTTCCAGTTGATCTGGGGGGGTTTGTTGGTAGAGGATAGTGTTTGTAAAAGTTGTCATTTTAATATTACAAAGAATTTTATATTTGTGAGAGGTTTAATGAACTGAAGTACAGTATGAAATGTTTTGATAATGTTACAATCTTTTGCATTCCTGTAATTTACTAAGCTGTGGAATTTGCTTGAGATGCTCTTAACAGAATTGCTTTTTGACATAATAAAGTTTAGAAAAATCAAAACTCTTATCTTTTTGCTCGGCCAGCCCTCAGACACTTACATAAGCTTTCAGAAGTTCTTCCACTGCGTCCTGAAGCTCCTCCAGAGCCCATGTCTTGTCTGGAGCTGGGCGAGACGAGACCAGGCTCACTGTCAGCACTAATAAAAATCCTTGGAGAGAAAATGTGAAATCAACATTAACACTGATGAACACAACAGTTCATTCAGTTCAGTTCCCTGAGGGTTACAGCTCTGCAGAGGCTGCGGGTAACAAAGCTACAATTAAACATTAAAAGATGACTTACATACTTACAACTTTATTTTATAAGCTTGTATTGAAAAAAAAAAAAAAAACTGTATTACTGTGATCAATATAACCCAAACATATACAAATATTACAAAACCATTCCTGTTTTTCCCTTCTTGTTGCCATTACAATAGCATTAGGACTGTTCCCAGCAGGTTAACAGGGAGCAGGAGTGGGTGTCAAGATGCCTGCTTTATTAACAGGTAAAGTGCACAGAACACTAAAGACAATAATAAGCAGAAGTCTAATTAAGTGTAAAAGAGAACCTGACTGTGGGACATGACAGCTCTGTTGTAGCCTTCTCTTTTGCATGCATTTAAAGAATGAATGCACTCAAGACATAGCCCGTGTCAGCAAGTTGCCTAACCTTGGCACAGAGCCCTGTTTTAATGATTTTAACATTGCTGGAATACAGATAGATGCCACTACTTCCCTTGATTGAGTCTCACTGTGGTTTACATGTTTCAATGCTATAACCACAATGCTTTGAGTCAATAACATGGCAGTGTTTTTTGCAAAGGGTTTAAAAAAAAAAAAAAAACCTGTTGTTTAGACAAAGCCAGATAATTATCTATGCTGAGGATCATTGTACCACTTTGGTAGCTGAACCAACCAATAGGCAAAATAAGTGCTTTTAGTCACCGTGTTGCCAATGCACGCACACATACAGTAAATCACTCTATACAGCAAGGATATTTAGCAAAATAGATTAAATACAAAACAACATACAGGCTCCAGCAATGCTACCCAGTGCAAATAAAAGGTAAGCTAGGTTTGAGAAACTCACTGCAACAGTTGCTGGACAAAACCAAAAGCACGACAAAGATTGCTACTAAATTAATATGACCTCTATATCACTACACTGTCAGTACAGAGGCAGAAACATAGCTGGAAATGAACATAAGAACAACTTCCTAGCAACAAAGAATAAACCCAACACAAAACTCTTGAATATTACCTGGCTTGCAGTTCATTCTCTAGTTGATATATAACAGAAAGAGAGACGCTGAAAGAAGTTTCTGCTTGTTTAAATTCTGGGGTCATACTTATATTCAGTTCTGAGACTTTTTTTTTTCATTAATAGGAAGGAATGAGTCATTAAAAAAAATCTGCATACCGCCACCTAATATCAACAGTGAATTACTGAACATCACTATCTTCCTTTCCTGTCTCTAACTTATCTGCAACAGCGGATCAATGATCTTAATGACGTTTCACATGAGCTGAGGCTTCAAAGTAAATGCCTGTGCATGAGAAACTAAGTCGAGAGATGCATTGGTATATGTGCTCATTTCTGTACAGGTGTTTCTCAGTATGGTTCATGTGAATTTCGTATCAGCTCTACATCAAGCATGCAATCTAGAATGATCTTGCAAGTGGAATCTCTCAGGAATTCCCTGTCACTGGGATTCCAAATCATGTTAACCAATGAGATACTGAGTTCATGGAAGCTATGACCTTTAAAGCACTGATAAGTGTTGATTTGGCCTTGGCTCAGTGGGTCTGGGTTTGTTTTTTTTCACACAGGTAAATAATACGGCATATGTGCTTGTATAAAGGAACTTGTATATGTATACGTTTTTACACCAGGCTAGGTTTGAAAGAAGTTTTAATTAAGAAATAATCAAAGATTTCTCAGCTTCTGATTTTCTTGGTTTCCTTCCTTTCTAAGTAACACGGTAACGAAGGTGCAGAGTTCAGTACAAGCATTGGCGCACAGCAAACCCTTCTGGTGAGGGGAAGGTTATGTTGACTCAATTATTTTTGTGCTAGTTTGTCTTATGCTGTACGGCAGGGGTCTCCAGCCCTGGTCCAGGAGAGCTACAGGCAGAGTATTCTGGTTTTCTGGTTTCTTGGTTACTTAATTGAACCAGTTATTGGTTTAATTAGTCAAGATTAACATTGGTTTAAGGGCAAGGCTCACAGTGGAGAACTGAAATATCCTAACCCTCTTCTTCACCTCCCATCCACCCATACTAACCTTCAACCCAAACCAACGGGTTCACATTTGAATTATCCACGAGGATATTAAATATGTTTACACATAAACTGTCGGTACAGTGTGCATTATTTAAGTGTTAACTACTGTATTTCTGTACGCATTACATGTTATGCATCCTTTTATTTATAACATGTGTTCAATGTTTGTTTTTTTTGCATTCAATGCAACATAGTTTTTTGTAATGTATTTGTTTTTTTTAATATCTAATTTTTAAATCACTTGTTCTCTTTAGAATATGCACATGTTTTAAATACGCTTGCATCCAGGTACCTTTGCTCAGTTGACGCTGTTGGATTTCTGCTAACCATTACAGTAAGTTGGAATTACATTAAGCGGTCACGTAACGGGAAGCAGCAGCTAAGTTCTTGAATTAAAAAAAAATAGAACTCGAGACAATTAGAATTAAAAATAAAATGATTGGTTTCTGCTAGAAATGCAACCGATTTCCTTACCGAAGATGTGTGCAGTATAGAAACTTACCATTCCAGAAACACGGGGATACCTCAAGAGGTCTGGTTCACCCTTTTCTTTCCTCCGTCCAGAACAAGACTCACTTCGATTCTGGGACATGCCGCAGCTCCACTGTGCCGCTGTTGGAGGATCCTGCCCTGGGTGCAGGAGGAGCCGGCCTCTGATCGAGTACCTGAGCAGCGTTCACACTCCCTGGCACCTCAGTGAGAGCTGGGGCCCCGTGGCTGATCATCTGAGAGAGCTGGCGGTGCGGTCACCCGCCCTGATCGATACGGTTTTTATACTGTCCTACTTCAGGTCCTAAAAATAAATGTTACCCACTAGATGGCGATGTTTTGTCACAAACAATTCTAATACCTTGGTATACGTAAAGTATTAGTTAAAATAAATATGTATCTTCAGCAAATCATGAGGGCTCTACAACAGCAGAAGTATCACCCACACTACTGTTAGTGCAACACATTCCAGACGTGCACGATGACGGCTATTTCAGGTTTCATTCAGCATCTCTAGGTGCCAATGCAAACTGAGCAACCGTGCAACTGAGATCTCATACGCTCAATCTGTGCTTTGTGTACTGACAGACGTGCTGTGAGTCTGAAAGGACAAGCAACTCAGTGCAGAGCTCTCAACAGCACCAGGAGAGTGTACACATGAAGAGTCAAGAAGCCCCTCAGCAGACACAGCGCCTCCTACTGGTAATCTGATCCCCTGATCCTCCACAGAATGAGGTGCCTGAAGACGCCAGCTCTGGTAATAAAATAGAATACAATACAAAATAAATTAAATTAAACAAAATCTAAATAAACAGAAAAATAAATATGGATTAGCAGAAACAGACACATTAAAAACTATATCTACAGGGTACTAATTCAAGTAGAACGTAACCACATTTGTAATAATCACAGGCTTATATATGAACTCTAAGTAAGGAACTCAGTGGCATGGTTGTGTTTAATGCTGATGCCTCTCACATTGGACCCTCATGTTGTCTCCAGTGCTTCTTCACTGCACTCCCAAAGTGCCTTGGGCAGGACAGATTGAGAGTGAGCACTGGAAGGTTCACCTGCAGAGAGACCTCCGATCACTGAATCAGTTTCTCCAGAGAGGCATGCAAGTAGCAGTGGTGGAGCAAAAGGTACAAACGGCATGTTTTGTCTGCCACCTAGTGTCTGCTTGAGGATAGCTGACGTTTCAGCAGAAAAGCTGTTTTAAAAATATAGATATGATTCCAAATACATTATTTTGACTAGTAATGTAACTAAGATTGCTTTCCTCATATTAATTGGGTTAGGGGAACATTGCAAAAAGATTTTTTAACTTAAGTCTGGTATTTCAATGGGAACGACACCCTAAAACAATCATGGGATATCCAAAGAAAACACAAGAACGTGATTTAGACAAAAATACTTTTCTTACAGGGTGCTGACCTGACTCAATATTGGCATGCAGCGCTACAAAACAATCTCTGTGATGAAAAAAATACTAATAATACCGACATTTAATTTTGTCCTACATTGTACTGTATTATCCTATTAAGACTAATAAATCCGCAACTCCTGTTGAATTTGAGATCGCTGTGCCAGGTATGCTTGCAAGGATAAGACACAATACTCAGTTGTACTGGTAACATGTTTTTTTGTCTTACAGGTTCTCTCCTGGCTGACCATTACCACAGAAAGTGTCAGTGCAAAGACAGACAGCAAAGGAGGAGCAAAGGTGAAAGAGGCTATTTGAGACAATCAATCAATCAATATTTATTTTATATAGCGCCTTTCATAGCGGACCCCCATCATAAATTCTTAAAAATAATAAACCAGTCTTCTTCAGGTAGTTTCAATCAAAATAGTTTATTCAGGAACAAAGTGAATCAGGAACAAAGCAAATCACATGTGATACATACACCGAACACAAGGAGTCAGCTAATGGTATTCTGAGCCACCCTGTCACAGGGATGGGATTTCAATAATTAATAATTACAGACATTAATATACTGGGCAGGTTATCTCCCTCAGGACGCGGAGTGCCACTCAAAAAAGGTGTGGCCTAATAATTCTTACCAATAGCAAAGCTGGCCCCCTCTGATAGGGGGTGGAGTTGTGTGTCTATATTGCGTCATTTAGGCAGAAGTTTGTGCATGTACAAGTTGCATGTCTGGTTTTATCAAACAGTTTTTCAATAGAAACATTACAATAGAAATGAGGAAACAACTTTTGAAGCAATAACATTTTGTGACAAATAAAGACGGGGCGCTAAAGTTATACTACTTAATCAGTGTGGGGGTGAAATGTCTAAATGCAGAGTTAAAAAAGTCTTATAAACAGGAAAATCACACATGTTCAGAGACAGAGTTTCTTCAAATTCCATTTGAACAGTTTTTAGTTGAAACCTCCCCTTCCCTTTTTATGACATTTGCAATGGTTCTGAGTAGTCCCGAGTGCTGTTGCTCTAATATTGAGAGGTGTGTGTGTATTTTTATTTATTTATTGTATGATCTGGTATGGTGCTTTGAAAATCCCAGTAACTTGTCAAGCAGCCAGGACTTCTGATTCCTTTTGGCTTTTCTGTTCCCTTTAGTTTGATCCCCACTCTTGTTTTCAGAAACAGGAACCTATGGGGCTTAATTCCAGTGAAATCTGAAAGCATCTGTTACCATAATAAAGACATTGTTCTTGTTAGACCAGATGCTGCAGATAAGTGACAGAAACACATTTTGTTGTTTATTGTACCCAGATTGGGGAAGGGCAAATAATAATAATAATAATAATAATAATAATAATAATAATAAATAATAATAAATAATATAATAATAATAATAAAAGTTAAAACTAATTTGAAGCTTGTTGCTTACAACACCAACAAGGAAATATATAGTATAAAAGGGAGCATTTAATCAACTGCCTGTCAGTCACAGATGGCATTTATTGTCTTGGTATTTATTGTTTTTAGTTTTTATTTATGATACCTGGGGGTGTCAAATTCATCAATAAAACTGGATCCAGATTTGGGTAGTACCAGAGTTGGCTCTGAAACCCCCCAAAAATGGGTTCCTTATGTAATCCATATGTAATCCGTATGTAATCCGTTGGCTATAAAGTAACATATGTAATACAGGTTGATTCAGGCATGTGTAAACTGAGATTACATTTCTCATATGTGGATTCCCCCCTGTTCCAGGCAGATTAAGGGAAGGTGAAGGGCAAAAAGAAGGAGTCTGTGGCGTTCCGCCATGACCCCCCAGTCTGCAGGACCCTGGGCTCGCGCAGAATAAAGCTGGAGAGCCTGCTATTAGGAGAGAACCACCTGGAGAGCCTGTGCGACTTTGGGGTCCTGATCACAGAGCAAGCTGCTAATGCACTGCCTGGAAAGGTACAGTTCAGCAACAGTTTGCAAGTGCAAGGCAAATGTTCAACGAGTAAAACCATAGTTTTAATGATAGCTGCCTATTTGGTTGGGTTGCCTGGACATGGTCCCTGAAGCCTGTGTCTTAATCCCCCCCTGGTTCTGTAATTTACTGTTTGTGGCACCCTTATAAAAATGTACCATAGTAAAAAGTTAATGAAAACATGGTAAAGCACAGGTAAGCATTGTAATGCACAGACAGGTATGGCAAAGAATATTTAAAAAAAAAAATAGTAAACCATAGTGTAACCAGGGGAAAAGCATGGGAAACAGAAATGTCGTGCAAATTCACAGAGGGAAACTTTTCTTTTAGGAGGTTAAGAAAGGAAAAGACGATAAGAAAAAAGAAGAGAAGAGAGGTAAAGCTGGAAGGGACTGTGTCGTTAGTCAGAAGACCACCACTTCCACCAAAGGTACAGAGAGAAATGAATATGTCTTTGTTGTTGCAATAATTTGCATTTTGCAGCCCCTTAGGTGCAGAACAGTGATACAAACGGATTTAAATGAAGAAACAATAACTTGTATTGAATACCCTTTCTTTGGAAGCTTGCAGATTTGGAAGAACTGCCACACTTAGAAAATTGAATGTATACAAAACTCATCCCTACAACCTACTGCATTAGCACTACATCATTTTAACAGTAATAATACATGCAGTTATTTCACATTACTGTAAAATAACTTTTCATTTCAGGTAAGGGAAAAGCAAAACCAAACAGCGAGTCTGAGGCTGTTGCAGCGATCAAGCCCCTCAGTGTGGAGCTTAAGGTCCAGTTATACCAGTGGCTAACAGCAGCCGAGGGTCTTAATGCAGCGCCTACCTGAGGACAAGCTTACTATGCTGCTGCCTTACCATGTAACAATGCTACAAAATATAACACAATGCCATGCTAGAACATTTTACATTTTGTTTCATTTTTTGGTATTTATTACAAGTGTGCACTTTTTAATGCATTTTAAATCACATCACATTCACAGAAGGAGTGATTAAGCAGCAATGTGCTTTTTAAATGGAAACCCTATTATATTTATTATATATATATATATATATATATATATATATATAGTTGTAACCAGAGGTTTTCAATGCACTTTGTGCATGTATTGTTTGTTTCTGTATACATGATTGTATAGCTGATGTGTTTAATATCTACACTGCAGAGACCAAAGTTTTTTTTCAGTCCTGTAGGAAGTTTAGCATTGTTTAAACTTCCAGACTCAGTCTGGATTTTATTCAGCCATTTACACCTCAAGCAAAAGCCATCTGAAAATATTAAGAATTAAACCACGAAATCAATGGGGGGGGGGGGGGGGGGGGGGGGGGGCTATGAGTGAGAAAGGCTGTTTCACATCTACAAACCCTGAGAATAAAGTTCAATATAATTGCAGTTATTTTTAAACATATATACTGGCCCTGTAGTAAAAGTGTGCCTTTCAATCACTGACCAGTGGAAGTCAAATGGCAACACTCAAAGAGCAAGGAAGGTCTTTAAAACATTGTATTGCCTTTAGAGTGGATACAGATCAAATCAATCTGTCACCTAAAGTTCTATACCAGTGTGGCAGAGCACAGCTCTGCTCTTTAGAAATTGGCAGGGATGGGGTTAAATTCCCCTACCTGCCTTGGTTCATTGTGTTCAGGTGGCTGGGGTTGATTAGATGATTAGTTTAATTAACGATCAATCAGCGCCCAGCCACCTGACATAAAAGGAAGCCTCTGCTCCTCATTTAGGAGGAGGGAGCTGAGCTGAGCTCTGCTGCAACCAGGTTATAAGGTAAGAATAAATCATTTGATATAGAGGGTTTGACATGAGGTATTTGTTGTGTGGGAGGCAGAACAATGCATTCCATCTAAGTTCCCTGTCTGGGAGTCTCACTAATAAAAAGCTATAACTAGATTTAAGGTCACCTTGCTGAAGCACAGAAGAGTCTGATGTAAGTGCACATGTGTCACTGTTCAGCTTGTATTCTTGCAATGTGTGTTTGCTTTATTGCTACATTTCTTAGAATTTCTAAACCCACTAGAAAACGAGGTGGCGGACAACATTTATTGTAGCTGGCAATTATTGTACATTTACTGACAAAGCAACTGCCAGTACAGCTTTCAGTTTTTAGTGCCAAATGTAAGCTTACAATATCAAAATGTAGTTTCTGTAACTGCCTGGCTTGAACCACAGGGCCTAAGTGTTATTTACTCTTCCACAGTTCCTGGGACTGACCTCCTTAGAACGATTCATTCATTTTGAGCACAATTGTAAAGATATATATTTTTTTTTTTTAAGAAACCTCCCAGTGCTGGATACTCCTCCCCTAATCTTTGTGTATACCATGTGCCATTATTGATCGAAAAGAGATGTTCCAATCTTAGACTTCGTTGTGTAACAACGTACAGGATTCTTACAGAAGCAACATCCTCCCATGCCTGAGAGGTTGATCCAAAGCATTTACTCTGAAGTGCTCTGTGAAGGGATAGCGTCATGGCCCAAGATGTAACCAGCAGGAATAAGACCCAGAGACTGAAATCTGCAGTTTAAACATCAGCGTGCATGTTTATTAACAAACAAGACACAATAAAAGGTTCAAAAGAAATAATACACCATTTGTAGGCTGGGCTGGGCCGGGCCAAACCAAATCAAACCACCATAAACTCCTTTCCCAAACAATGGATTTCTGGCTCTTTTTATACATGTAGCCACTCCCTAGTTAACACTAATTAGGGAATTGCCACACCTGTTATTGCTGGCAGGGATATATTTAACCCCATCACTGCCAACCTTACAACTGAGAGGTGGAGAAATATTTTTTGTGAGAAATTGTTTCAATTATACTGGTGTAGCATAAGTCTGTAGTAATGGGTTTGCTAATATTTCCAAATGCCCTGGTCACCAAATATTTGCCTTAAGGCCAAGTACAGTCATTGAAGTGATTATTTATTCATGGGGTGCTGACAATCCTCAGTCTTATTCTAATGATACGTATCTGAGTAGACGGGGACACACATCTATTTCCCAGTTTTACGTAAATCGTTTTTTTCTTTGCTTTTTATATAGGCTACCGTATATGGAAATATATGATAATAATTTAGTTACTCGGCGTAGAAAGCCTGCTTCTTTGTAAAACTTTTTGTTGTTTTTAATTTATGTATGTATTTATACATTCCATGCCAGAACTTGATCGAAATGTTTTCCAATGTGGAAAACGGCAGAATATATTATTTCCTTGTCGAGCCCCACCCCGACCCAATACGTTAGACATGTTGGTTTCGATCAATTACATTCAACGTTTCCGGGGCAACAGTAGCACCTAATCCTGAAACACCTGCGCTTTCCTGAAGGACTCGACATAGAGACTGCGTGCAGAATATTCATTCTGCGTTCGGGTCTTCTTAATGATTCTGATCGGGGCGCATTTCATCTGGAGCCTCCACCGCCGTTAGGGACCTACATCTAAAATGAATTCACACAGACCGAACTTTTTTTTTCAATTCAGAACGGGGTAAGTGATGTATTTATTTGTGAACATAATTATGTCGTTCAATGTAAGCGAGAAAAGGTTGTTGTATAATGTGTTTATTGCGTTGCTTTTATCGGAGTGGGAAAAAAAAACAAACAAATAAAACACGAAGTGTACTATCGCATCAACCAGCCACGTCGCTAACACGCAAGTATAAACTCAAAGTGATTTAAAAACAAGAGGGAGACGTGTAGCTGTACCTGTGTGTTTTGTTTTTCAGTTTAAAACAAACAAAAAAAAAGACTTTGTTTTGCATGTCCGCCCTCATACAAAAACGTACTCGGTGCAAAAGCACGGTTAAGTTTATGAAAGCATTGTAAAGACCAGTACGGTAACGCATACTCGCACAACGGTTCACATTGGTACATGCTAGTAGACCATACCCCCGAGGAACACACTGTAAAACAACAAAAATACAGCTTTAAAAACTGGTTGTTCAGGGTACTGACAGTAGTTTTGCAAGTTACTGTAGCGGAACGTGTTCTGGATTTACAAAGACTGACAGATTACTGGCAAAATAAAAAACACACCCTAAATTGGCAATACAATTAGAGTACATTTAAGTACAGGGATTGTTGCAGTCTTTAGCCTTCATTTGTGTCCCAGTGAGAAACAGTATCATTGTTAGATTGTCCCGGTTTTGCAATGGAAATCACTTTTTTAAAAGTGTCAGTGTGCTCAAGTTACCAGCTGTTATTTCTTGATGTATTAGGTTGTAATAGGGCCATTCTAAAATAAAATACAATTATGGATTGTGTGTGTATAGACTTGGTAAGATGATCAATCTTTTTTTTTTTTTGTACGTTTAACCATTTTGTTTAGCTGGTAAAATAAACAGTAATTCTGATCTGTAATAAATACACCCGATGTTTAATTTAATTGTAGTCAGATTGTGTAATTATATACTGCTATTTTACGGCTTCAGAGTTTCTACGGCGTCAGTGAATTGAAGAAAAATAATTGGAAATCTGGTAACCCTGTTCATAACTACGAGAAACCCGTCAATTGTTCCCTTGAATTTATTATATTAAACCGTCGTTCATTAACTCGTTTAAATTTTGTTGCTTATTACGATTAAGCGTTTTATTGAATTGTTACCATTTTATCATTATGGGAATCGAAAGTTTAGTGTTTACCGCGTATAAAAATTAATATCGGTGTCGTTCTTCCATGTATTAACTCGTTTTTAAATTTACAGCTATCAGCAGGGAAACTAGTTATCCGCAATAATAATAATAATAATTAAAAAAAAAACGAAATTCTCTTAAAACAAACAAAACCTTTGTCCCGCGATTGAAAAGCAACATGAAAAAGTTAATTATCCATTGTCTCAATCTGACAGGAGGGTTGGACGGTTCCAGAGTCTGATAAGATTAATATGTCAAGTGCAAAAGTCAAATGAATTTCTTCTATACTGAATATTCAGCCTCCGTCTGCTATGCATACTGTGGAGCTCAGCGTGGCGTGTGCAGTAAACAGAACAAGACCCATCCACAGCACAGCCCTGTTGTACTGGAAATTATTTATAGCTTTTTTTTTTTTTTTTTTTTTTTTTTTTCTTGAAACAACCACAAAGGACTGCGCTTTGATCTCAAAGTGATTTTTCTAAAAGCGAAGACCAGTACTTTATTTTAACCGACAATTCGATGGAAGCTCATCCATTGCAACAGACTGTCTTGCGAAATCTGTAACGTGTCAGCTAGCTGAAGGAGTACAGGCTGTCCTTTAAGTGACGCATTTAAGCAAACATGTGGCTTGTAATTAATCAGTAAGTGATTACAAACGCATAGGTGTTTTTTGTTTAAAGAGCAATTGTCAGAACCCACATTGCAAGTAGCAACCGTGTAAAGCCTTACTATAGAATTTATTTTGTTAATTATTTTTTTTTGTCAACTCATTTGTTTAGCTTGAGGATCTAAATTGAGGATAAATTGTAAGAATCCTGTACGTTGTTGAGGATCTAAATGTTGTATTGTCCATTGTTTGGCATCCTTTTTCTGGGAATGTAACCTAATACAACAACCGTGGGCACGGATGTATAAAGCCTTGGATAAGCTGCTCTGTAATTTTTATATGGAGTTCAATGAAAGGTGTTTTTCGTCTGCATTACATTTCCTGATTGGTGGGGGAAACGCATTCTAAATTAAATACCCAAGGTGCAACTCCTATGACTTCTAGGCACCTAACAACCATTAACTGTTACAGAAGCATTTTAAGCAGAAAGCAGAAAGCTTCATGTTATGTGCATTATACAAGTTTACCAGAGTAAAAGCATAAGGAAGTGCAGTAATGGGTAAGCATTTTGAAGCACAGAGGTCTGGTGAAACATTAGTAGAGATGGCAATTGTAACATAGGTTTGTCCATGGTTATAGAATGCATGTACCATAGTTTACTTATGTTAAAATTGTACAAATATCATAGTAAACTTTTCTAAGTGATATTAAGTGATTATATTTAAGGGTTGTTTTACTGTCTGTTTGTACAGTATTGTGGGCAATGTGTTTCTGTAAATCATCTTGTGCATCTAGCCCATTGTGTTTGGTTTGTTTTAAGCTGTCTTCCATGTTCTCTTACAGGAACGTGATGACTTTCTTCAGATCAAAATGGTTAATTGTGGCTGCATGGTATATCCTGTTTGCTTCGCTGCTAGTTTGCATTGTGTTTGTGAGGACAAACTTCAAACCCTCAACAGTGTCTTCAAAATCTGCATCTGTTATTGCGAAATCAGCCTTCTGGAAATACAAATCCAACAAGAGCCAAACTCTAACTGTCAAACCCCTGAAACAGACTTTTAAATGCGTTTCCAGTGTGAGCGATGCAGAAATACCTGAAGACTATCCAGAACTGCATCGTTTGTTCCTAAAATATAAGGGCTGCCGGACGTTCCCAACCCTCCTGGAGCCCAGGAGATGTGATGGGGACCTCCACTTGCTGCTGGCTGTTAAGTCCGCTGCTATTAATGTAGACAGAAGAGCCGCTATAAGAGGTACCTGGGGCAAAGAGGGGCTCGTCAAAGGGAAGAAAACCAAGCTGGTATTCCTTCTGGGCCAGTCTGAGGACAGGGTTAAATCCCAGCCCCTTCACCAGCTCCTGGCCTATGAAAGCAGAGAGTTTGGGGACATACTTCAGTGGGACTTTGTGGACAACTTCTTCAACCTGACCCTTAAAGAAGTCCATTTCCTGTCCTGGTTCACCAAGAAGTGCAATAGCGCTGAATTTGTCTTCAAGGGGGATGACGATGTCTTTGTGAACACGGGCAACATCGTGGAGTACCTCGGCGATTTCAGTGCCAAGAAAAATCTTTTCGTGGGAGACGTCATTCTTAATGCTCGCCCAATCAGGGACATGAAAGTGAAGTACTTCATCCCGCAGGAGATGTACAGCCAGAAACTCTACCCGCCCTACGCTGGAGGTGGAGGATACTTGATGTCTCGAGAGACGGTGATTGGGTTAGAAGACGCCGCACAGGAAATCGATCTTTTCCCAATCGATGATGTCTACGTGGGAATGTGCCTTAAGAAAATGAATGTGACGTTATCCATTCATCCGGGGTTCAAGACCTTCGGGATCCCGCATCCGATCAACCCCTTCGATCCGTGCATTTACAAAGAACTCATGATGGTGCACAAACTCAACCCCACGGAGATGTGGATCATGTGGACTCTAGTGAATGACGACAGCTTGAAATGCGCTGTGTCTCCAAACAGAATTGGAGCCTTGTAATGTCCCAATTGTTTCTGTGCAAAGGGGAACACCACTGGATGATAACTGGTTCTACTGTGCTTTTTGCATCAGCCTGAAAGCAAGATTAACCCCTTTTGTATCCTCCTCTTCAGAGACTTCCCATCAGGGCTTAATGCTGGTGTCACAGGACTGTTGGGGGGGCTCCTATGTTTGTATTGTATCCCATGGATTGAAATAGGAGTCCCATTGCGTAGCAGTTTGATCTGTTCCAGTTTAATAGAACACACCTGAGCTTGTTACCTATACACTGGCTAATTAAGTAGAACTGGTGAAACATCTATGCAATAGGAACCTAATTTCAAACCCCTGTAGCTCCTCTTTAGCAAATGTAATGCTGGTGTTTTTTGGGGAGGGAGAGAAATGACAATCCTGTTTATGCTCTTCATTGAGTTTCCAGTAAAGCAGAACACCTAGGTAGTGTTTGTGAAGACCATAAATGTGCCAATCAAACTGGTATGAAAGATTCATATTAGTATCCCACAGTTCTGTTTAATTCTACACTGGTGTGATTCTGTACAGGCTACTTGTAATAATGTTCTACACAAAAGACCTGCCAAGCTGATATTTTCATCAGAGGCCGCCTGGGGTGATAACCTTCTTTATACAGAATTGTTAATGAATAGTAAAAGTATGGGGCACTGCACCATTAGGCCCACCTGTCTTTAACGTCTACTGTGAAGGTTTCCAGTGACTTCCCTAGTAAAAGAATCAAGTGTGGTGTGAATCGTGGTTCAAATCCTGTTCACAGCAGGGTGCTTTCCTTATGCCCTGATTGTCTTGGTCTCAAAGCCATCTCCAACACACATCTTTGATCTATGAATGTGTGCAGTCTAAGATTATGGGCTACCTCCTAATGCATGTGCACTGGTTTCTTAATGGCACCAGTATGAAGTGCACCACTGGGGCTTGGAGCACATGTTTGTCATGATCGGTCAAGGACAAGGCAACACTGCATCTCAGTGATGGGCTGAATACACCTCAACTTTTATTTGAAGACTAATGCCAAATAATAACCAGAGGTTCAAACTCGCCTTTCACATTTAGAATGAATCCTAGTCTGTATGGTGGAAGGTATTCTTGTTCTATTCTATTTATGCTTTACACTTTTTTATTTGTGTGTGTTTTACATGAACGGAACACAATAGTGCAAAAGGTTTCTTTGTGTGTTCTTGCACTGTGTAGGGATGTTCTTGACAGTGTCTCAGGGAGGTTACCAGGGATAATGGACCTGTAATAGAGACAATATTCTTGTGTGTTTTCTGGCTAGTCACTGGATACTTGATAATGCATTTAATGGTTTTTTTTAAATATCATTATTTGAGATTTCTTACAAAATAAAAATACGGTTTGATCATTTAATGAGGAGGTGTTTTATTTTAGTTTTGGGGGTTGAATGACATTGACTTGCTTCTTTTTTTAGTTTTTAATTGGTACACTGAAGCTATTTTTAAAAAGTACAAATTTGCTTTAACTTTCAATTTTAATAGCTAATGAAGTCTGTTTTTTAAGTACAGAGTTAAATGGTGGCAGAGTTTAAATCGGTAAACTAGACCCCAATGTATTTTCCATTCTGTTCAGTACTCCATTTAGTGCCTCTAGCTTGGTGTTACTTTGTTCAGGTTCACGGATTACAATCATTTCCTTCAAATTGTGGAAGCCCAGCATCCGTAAGGAAGTTCATTCCCAAAGAATTGTTGGGTTTAAAGTTAACAGTACAACCTGACTGACCGTTAAGAGTGTAAAACTAAAGAACTCATTGCCCAAGATATACCTAAAATAAAAATCTGCTTGTCTGTGTCCTGTGGTACAACTTTGGATTGTTCGATCCTGTTTGGTTGGTTTCTTGATGTCAGGTGGATTCTGATACAGAGAAAAGGACTTTCATTTTCGAATCGTTCAGACTGATTGGAAACAACATACAATTAAACTTGCACTTGAAGCTGTTTATTAGAGTCTTGCAGGATTGGTTTTATTATGCCAGCCAAACCATACAGCATTGCTTTAGTTTGCATGGCTGAATTTTTTAATCCTTGAAGTCTGTCAAGCCAAATTATAATGCCGTCTGCTGTTGCATTGTTAACATGCATATTCTTTCAGTTGTTCATTTGCAAATGGCAGAGAGCTGTTAGTCCGCCTATTTTATTTTTCTTTGTACTAGCCATATAGAAACTGAACAATTTATGGAGTACAGCAGTTCCTCATGGCCCTTTTGGTGATTGAAATATCCAGGGCACTCTGAATGATTTATATTACATGTGCAATGTATGAGCAAAAGTGTTTAAACCAAACTGCTGAATTCATAGAATTAGTTTCCTTAGATCAAACGCCGCATCTGCATGGCAGCATGGTGTATTTTGGAAAGGTGCTTTCTGGCATTGCTCCAGGTCATACTGTCATTTGAATAAATGCAAGGTATATTTAAAATGGATCTAATTTAAACCCCACGGCTGGGGAAAAAGAAGTTATTCAATGCTAGATATCTCAACTCTTGCTGTTTACTACTTCACGTTGCTCTTAATTATCATGTGTTACTTCTGCTGCATACAAGCCACTGGTCATTTGTATTCATTCAATTGCTTTTCCAGAAATGAATACTGTATCTCAGATAAGCACATCTCATTTTCACAATTGACTAGGGAAGCATAGACAAACAAAACAAACTACTGACATGAAGAGGATTACACAAGGAAACGGACCAAATATCCTGGATCGTTAGGTGGGGTCCAGTGGATTTTTTTTTTTTTGCTATTTGGTACTTTTTGCAAACTGCAAGTTGCTAATTCTAAAATAAATAATGTTCAAAGTGAAAGTTTGATAATTTTGGTTCCGTTTTTGTTTCATTTTTTTTATAGCCAGTCAATACAGTGGCTGGATTATCACGCAGTGTGGTTTGTGTTGTTATAGGAGGGGTTGTAGGCCAAACTGAATACTTTTTCGCCAGATGTGTTTTGCCATGTTATCATAGTTTCTTTTCACAGATATTTTACTTTGAGAATGTTTTGCTGAAGTACTGTAAGTATTTAGTTTCAAAACTGCGGTCCAAAACATTGGCACCTTTCCCAATTCAATAATGATGACTAACACTGAATTGGTAAAAGCCATCCATTCTGTAGATACCTGTGTATGTATTTATTGTAAAACATTTATGTTGAGCATATTTTTTTTGTTGCAAATTCACTATATACATATTTCAGAGAAATGGAAATAATAGCAGTGTTCTTTCTTTGATTTCATGCCAGCTTCTTGGAGTGTGTTCTGTAATTTCAATAACTTTGTTGTTTGGTTTTTTTTAAATAATTTTCTAAAAGCATTGTTACTTGTACTATAGAGTAGTAGCACACTGGAGTATTTTTAGATGTCTAGTGAACAGAAATAATAGCATGACTTGCCTGTAGGATTGTCATTTTCCAGGGCAGTGCTACTTTACTCTTAGACTTTTACAATTTAATTCAATACCTTTTCATTCCTGTGTCCTAATTTACAAAAGCAATCGTAGGACTAGGACCGGAGCAAATGTTCTTGGAAAGGACTTGCTGACAGCATTGCTCTTATTTCTCCCTGCAATATAAATCTGGTGTTATCAAAGCATGGTCTTGGTGTCAACATTTATATAAAAAAAAATAAACACCACTGCATTGTAAATACTACAGTCTGTAGTAAGACGTTGGTAAATACTGGTAACTACTTTATGTATTCTTCCATATACAGGTGTCCAACACGGAAACTGGTTCTCCCCTATCAAACGTTAAATATGCTTCCTCACTCACTCCCAGGCAGTCGGCATTGAGAATTTGTTTGAATTGGAAAAGGATACCTGAGCCCAACAAATACAGAGTACACACACACAATGTTTTGTCAGGGAAGGCAGATGATGCAAAGTTAAGGACTTTATAGAAGCCCACTTCTTACGTTGCGCAACTAGGATCTAGGATCAAGAACCGATGGGAAGTTAAATCAGAAACAGGATGTAAATAAAGCAGCACCTACATAAATTAACTTTTTTTTAATATATATATATATATATATATATAATTTCCTCCTAAAGAGTACAGTACTGTATAACCAAGCACATTGTTTTGTCAATGCAATGTTAACTACAACCCCTTCTCTCTCTCTGCGTCAAGTTACACCCCACATTACATTAAGGCTTCTGGTTTTCGGTGTTTGTCAGTCTTTTCGCAATTTATTTACGAATTGATTTCACAATTAACAAATTTAGTTAAACTCGACGAGAAAGCACAGAAAGCCAGAAGCACTGGTTGTACTATTCGGTGCTAACTCGCCCCAAGCCATTGATAAATGAAGGTTTTGATAAATGAAGGTTACGCCTTGTGCTTTTAGACTCATGCTATTTTAAAGAAATATATTATTTATTGCATCCAATTCTGTTCTCTTACCGTATGGAACATTTCACCCGGTTACAAAAGCAAATGCGAAAGGAATCATCTGAGTCGTGATTCAGGATTTGCGACTTAATTGTCTCGATTTATCATTGAGAAATACGCGCACATATGCCGTTTCCATTATACAGCAGGCTATGTCATACAAGTTCATAGCGCCTGAAGATTAGCTCGCAAGAGAACCCTATTTGCCCGATGAAAGTTTTCCCGGTAAGGCGTGAATTGAGTCATGTGTGTCTCGGTGATTTGCGAGCTATAACTGGGAGCGGCAATGATCGAGACCGATCCTGCTTTTGTTCTCAGAAAGTCGGTGCAACTGCAGTATTGCAAAGACTGAGCGAGAAATTACAAAAGCAAAGAAAATGAAATGAGGCTGCCAATTGTCACGGGTGACAAAGGTGTATGTGATTTATTTAATTATTGTTGTGATTTGTAGAATGTTTTATTTATTTTTCCTTTTTTTTTCACTGTTGTTGGAATGATTTATTTAATTTAACCACGTCACTGATGTATCGATTTGTTTTGCTTTTACGTTTTTGTACACGCGCTGTTACCTGTTCCTATGGCAACGCCACCGGTGTTTACCGCTTGAAATCACTGTTTGCATTGCAGGTGTGGACAATAATTTAATCAGATGTGCACTAGAAAGTAAAGAACGAGGGAGGAGGAAAAAAAAAACAGGAAAAACAGGAAAAAGGGGAATCGGGATACGCAGTTCAGAAAATGAGGTCAGAAAACAAAGTGAGAAAATGAAGTTAGAACAAGGCGGAACGAAAAGAAAGAGAGGCAGAAACAAGATAGGGTAAGAACAAAACAGATGCGAGAGTAAAGAAAGCAAGGAGATCGGAGTGCTGCAGGTAGCGGTACGGGACCAGGATGTGAGGAATTTGGGGTGCTGTTGGCAGCAGTACGGGACACTTGGTGTGCTGGGAACGAGACTAAAGTGAAATCGGGACGTGAGAAGACGAGCTGCTGAGCCGCGTTGACTGGAGAGAAGTAAAAAGCACAAGCACTTAGAGAGAGAGAGAGAGAGCTGCCCAAGGCGCTGGATTGGGAGTTGTGGGTCGTTATCCACCAGCTAAGTGTTTTGTTGTGGTGCATTATGCTTAAATTGCAGTAGAGTCACACACCTTCTCATTGAGCTATTGTTACTTTTTATTATAACTTATCAACGGAGTCTTTTCCCTGTTCCCTGCGTTACATTGCAGCCAGAATTAGATTGACGCTGGGCTGTATTTTACTGCTATAAATGCTGTTAGATTATACTTGGCTGCTACACTAGACAATGCTGCTAAAACTATATAGTGCTGCTAGACTGTATCTGTTGCTAAACTACATAATGCTGCTAGGTTATATCTGCTACTAGATTATACTGTGTATTTATATATAGATCTCAATATGTGTATTGATATCTGTATGATTAATTTTAATTAGCAATTCTGTTAATAGTGATCTCTGGTTTTACTATACTATTTTAATGTTGTATAAATTCAGATGAATTGAAATGACTTTAAGTGCACTGATACTTTGCTTTATTTTTTATCAGGAAACCTGTGCCGTGTGCAATATCCAGTTTTAGATCGAGAGTAGAGGCCCTGCTCTGTTGCAGATTAAAACGTTTCTTTCTCCACTCTATTGACTCTGGGGAAGGCTCAGTGTTATTAGTCTGTTGGCTTGGACTCACTGGTGGAGTGGCGCCCCCTTTTAGGGAAAGGGATAATTGAGCAGTTTTGAAATTTGGGGTGGCAGGAGATTGGAACCACGTCCCCTACTGACAGTGCAGCCAGGGCAAGTGCAATATTGAAGAAGGACTGATCATGCATATTATTTTACTGTGCTACGTTGACTTTTCTTGTTAGTGACGAGGTGTGCTATACTAATGCCAAGTTTTGAATATTACCTGTTTTTAATAAAGAATTGCATATTATTTCTCGTCTGTGCTCTTTGATGTGGGCTAGTTGCTGTCCCCCTTTGTTGATGATTCGAACCTGTGTCAATGAAAGTAGAAGGTAATTATAATAAAACAGAATTCCTTATGTTCTTTAAACATAATGTGGCATTGTCTGGCTATTTATTTATTTCGGGGGTGGGACACAATCTCTTACAAGTATACATCACTAACTCGTGCGAACGAAATACTATTTTTTTTTTTTTTATTTAATTCATGCCATGTCCCTTCAGTGGTATACTTGTTGCTGCTTCATTCAAATCCAGCCCAGTGCCTGTTCCAATCACGTTTTTACTGTTTAATTGGACCTACAGGTAGTGGACAACAAAATAGAAACACCTGGGTAAATGAGGGACACCAAGTATATTGAACGCAAGGGCTTCCACACAGGTGTGGCTCATGTGTTAACTAAGCAAATTACATCCCAGCATGCTTAGGGTCATGTATAAAAATGCTGAACAGGCCTGGCTGACTATAATTACGGCTACCATGGCTGCTCAGACCTCAGTGACTTTGAAAGAGGGGTGATTGTTGGGGTGCGTTTGGCAGGAGCTTCAGTGACCAATACAGCTCAACTTGCTGATGTTTCACGAGCAACAGTGTCTAAGGTGATGTCAGCATGGAACTCCGAGGGAAAGACATCACCAGCAAAGAATAACAGTGGGTGGAAGCACATACTCCAGGATTGTGATATCTGTGCATTAATTTGAAGTGCAAGGCAAAACAGGCGAGCAACTGCAGATTAATTGACTGCAAATTTCAACATGGGGCGCGAACAGCCGGTTTCATCACAACGGTCCGGCGAGAACTCCACAGAGCGGGATACCAGAGTCGGGTGGAGGTGCACAAACCGCTCATCACACCTGACAACGGACGTTTGCGAGTGGTGCAGCGAGCACAGGCAATGGACCACCAAGCAGTGGAGAAATGTGATATGGTCAGCATTTCTTTCCTGCCGGGGTGTCTTCCAGGATCACAATGCCCCCATCCACAGAGCATGTGTGGTCGCCCAGTGGTTTGATGATACTGACATTATCCATATGTCATGGCCTTCTGAGTCACCAGATCTGAACCCAATCGAGCATTTAAGGGATAGTCTGGAACGACGCCTGAGACAGCGTTTTCCACCTCCATCAACCAGGCGTGAGTTGATTGACACTCTCATGGTGCCGCATCCCTCCTGCAGAATTCCAGAGGCTGGTAGACTCTATGCCACAGCGCATCCATACCATACTGCCCGCAATTGATGGCCCAATGCCCTATTAAGTGACTTTACATTGGTGTTTCCATTTTTTTGCCCACTACCTGTAGGTGTGCTGTTATCAGGGGTGTAGTGTACACTGAGGCAGCCATCTCAGTAAAAATCAACTAGATACATTTTTGATAAAATAAAAAGTACAAAAATATATTTAAAGAATGTATTCACAAAAATATGCCCACTTACATTTTTAAGAGTGGCAAATAATCGACATGTTTTCATATTTTATGCTACATGTCCACAGAGACATGTAACAGGGTTTCGACAGATCAGGCAACAGGAGGATTGGCAAACTCTATTTAAAGTAAAGCCTTCTAAATCTGTGTTTTTAATCGTGGCATCATACAGTCTCAGCAGTCTTGGCACTAGTATCAGCAATCTTACCAGTCCCAGCAGTGTCAGCACCAGTCTTACCAGTCCCAGCAGTGTCAGCACCAGTCTTACCAGTTTCAGTTGTAGCAGCACTGTCATTAAATATTTTTTTTTGCCTCAGTAAAAATCTGTTCCTAGCTATGCCCCTTATTGCTGCACATGGGTGGAAGGCACTGAAAGAGCCACACGTGAGTACCACTCAAACAGCCTGCTGTATATTCTGTGTGTAAATGCGTACCGCTATTGTCATAACCGAAGTCTACCTATTCCCTAACAGATAGTTAATTTATTGACAATTCCAAGCCTATCTTATTTTGTGTAAAATAAAATGTGTATGTATAAATAAATAAAATGTTTTTGTTTTTTTTCTTTGAAGAGCGCACTTCATAGGCCCTGAGCCTCTTCACGGTTAAGCCGAGATGTCGAACCGATTGAATAACTAATCTGCTGTTTTACTGCAGATTTGAACACTGGCTGTAGTTTTAAATGCATGGCGTTCTTTTTCGATGAAAATGCGCAGGTTGCTCCAATCGTGTCGTGCAGGGAACAGATCCGCTGTGCATCATACTGGCCATTTATCATCCTATAGGAGTCGCGTGTTTCTGACTGCACTTGCGGCTGGGGAGGTCACACGTGTCAATATTATATGGCATTATAATAAATCTAGAGTTATCTGTTGTTTTACAGCTTTCAGAACAATCTGTTTTAATGACTTGCAGTGCGTTTGATACAGCACACAAGCATTACTTTTGTTTTTCGGTCTTTCGTGCTTACGCGTCTGCAATATTTCCAGTTCTTGCGCTTTGCTAGTGTGTGCAACTCCACACAGGAGATTATTTTGATGAGTTGTGAAACTGCTGAGCACAAGTTCAGGTGTTGAAGGGATGGTAATTAGCACAGCAATCAATTCTGAGCTTGCCGTTGGTAATCCTGGCATCAGCTGCTTAATTGCCAAGAACGGATTTGCACATAGACTTAAGTGAGCCGAATCCCCTACCAGCATACTATATTGGGAATATTGCGTCATTTTTGGGAACAATACCGCAAATAACAACAGGATCACTGCAACGCATACATTTTGCCATCTTGGTATGGATCCGGATGTACCTTGTCAAAACAACCAGCCCCAGATTAGTTTGAGGGATATGACTGTGAACTGAGCGGCTTTCTACAAGTCAATCACACGCCATCTGTTTGCAGTAAGCAGCGTGTATCCATAAATTTATAGGCTTCTTACACTGAAGGGTGCCCTGACTAACTGCATACCACAGCTTCACTTAAACACAAGGATTCTACACGTCTGACAGAACAAATTCTCAGACACTATAGTTAAGGCACAGAGAAAAGTTTAATCAAAATAAATATCTAGATAATATTATTACATTGCTATCGGTCGCGATATACAAAAACCAGCGAGTGCGCTAGACAGAAAATAACACTTTCGTTTCACATACAGTCGACTACATCGTTTAACATGTTCTACCAATTGATCGTTGCTATCAATGCTGTTGTTTCTGCTATTAAGAGGGTGCAGGCCCGCCCATTATTTCTTAACGACCATAAAATATGTAGTCCACCCCGCCAGAATGAGCGCGCCTAGCAGCACCGTGTAGCTGAACAGCACGAAGGTGAGGACCTGCTTTAGAACCCGCAGGTAACGCAGCGTGAAGGGTTCCCGTTCGAGCAGTCTGTACTCCATTTCCACAGCCAGGGTGTGCAGTTTCTTCTCCTTGTGAATGCAGTCTGAAATGGGTTTGATTATCTCTGTCTGTAAGGAAACGGAACATTGTGAACGCTGAGTGCAAGAAACAAAAAAAAAAAAAAAAAAAAAAAAAAATACGACACTGCAGTAATTCTGTTTGTGTTCAATTTAGAGCTTTCTTTTCTCAACCGCTCGCCCATTCCAGCACTGACTTGGGCTCCAGAAACACCTGTTCAGAAAGGTAAACCACGCTTCAGAAATGAATTTCAATGAACACGCAAATTACACAATGAGATGTGGTTTATGCATTATTATTATTATTAATAATAATAATAATAATAATAATAATAATAATAATAATAATAAATAACAAGACACCTGCAATATATTTGAATTGTTGCAGTGTTCCTAAATCAATAACGTTAAAATAGGCTACATCTGCAGTAAAAGCTGGTGGTGCTCCCAGTGATTCCTTTCGTTAATAATTAATGCATTAATTGCTCCTAATGTACCTCTTATGGATCTTTGCATTTGCTAATGGCATTTTTATGTGCAACACGTAACCGATGTTGTCCCCACACAACTTAATTGCTACTAAATATGTAATGTCAACGCACGACTATCGGCTTTGTAGTGTGCTGAGATACAGATATGTGGGACAAGCATAATACAATTTATGTGGATAAAAAGTTTGAGCGTTTGTGTGCGTATCATTTGTATTTGAGGATTTTTTTATTACACCAAAAGTCGCAGCATTATTTAATCCTATATAAAATATATTCTCTTAATTCTCAATTTGGTGTTGCAGGAGATGGGAAAAAAGTTAAACAAACTTCATACGATTTCATACACGGACAGTCTACATCTGGTCCTAAATAACAGAATCTGCGCCTAGCAAATTATATAAGGTCGAACCCAGTTTGAATGGCAAAACTCCCTAATCATTTATTTGCATCCACACGACTATGCTAGACTGTATTGCGTGTGTTAACCATGTAAAACATTTTTTATTTTATTTTTGCAAAACACACAATAAATACATCTTATTTCAAATTAATTTATCAAACTTGAGTGTTGCTTGAATTCTGAGAACTATCGTAACTTCATGATCCCCAAACATACGATATGCACATCAGTCGTATAGTTTCTTTAAAAACACAATCAACAAACCCAGCTAGCTGCTGCGAGCGTGCTCTTTGCATGCATCAATTCCCATTGAATGAATAACTCACATTGGTCCCTATCAGTCAGTTCTCTCAATGAAGCCACGTCCAAAGCAAAAATATCCCCAGTCTGCTTGTCTCCTGCAGTTTAATCCAGGGTACGCAAGATTCTCTTTGCAGCATGCACAGCTACTAATGGCTAGGTGTGGTTACGAGCTATTCAACTGATTACAAGAGCCCTCAACCCCTGGGCTTGTCTAATGGGCAGATGAGCTACGTCAGAGTACTATTTTCTTCTCGCACCGACATTCAATTTCTGCTTTTGTTTCATGAGTTACTTCAGTACACATTATCAGTTAAGACTTAAATCATTTGCACATGAGTCAGATCGGGTATATTCACTCAGGATGACACGTTCGCTCCATTTCAAGATAACATTGCAAGATGTGAATGACGATTATTAAATTACACTGCAGAGTCAAATAGTCTGCTTCCTTCATTTATGTTACAAAGCCTTTCAGCCCCATATTCTTTGTAATACTATCCTAGAACTTGAATAATTTGATCAGAATTGCATTCAATTCTGTAAATAGCAAACTGTAACTGTGCAAAGGTTATTTGTGTTTATTTTATCACGGGCATTTTCAACTTTATATATATCATTTTGGGTTTTTTTTGCCTGTTTTTTTTTCAGAAATTATAAGACACATGGGGATTTATAAGTGACCATTGCTATTATAACCTTAAACGTATTTTATGAATTTTAATTTTAAGTATAAATCATGTTTCAGTTTACATACATACATACGTACGCAGGTACGTGTTCATATTATGGACCTGCATTGCCTTTTAAAGAGATTCCGAGAGCTATGACTTTTTCTTTACTTGTCAGGTTGCATTTTCTGGAGAATAAAAAATGGTGCGAGGTATAGGATTTCCTCTTGTTATTGTCTAACTCGGTTTTGTGATCGTGGATGTTATTCTATTCTCAAACTAGCAGGGCAAAACGTAGAGCACGTATTGTTGATCGATCTATCTCTGATCAAACTCCACTGCCCACTGAGACATCCTTCACTTGCTAACAGGAGCAAATGGCCTGCTAATTTAATCAGGGTCCTCTTCTATCAGATCACTGCCTCAGCCACAGCAGAACCTCCAGACAGGAGCGGACCATTATCCCGCTGATCAGGAAGCCTGTTAGGACTAATTGCTCCTGAAGAGAACAGCGCAGCGCAGGGATTGCTGTTCGCTGAAGACTATATCTCAGCAGAGATTTTTTTTTTCTATTACTCGTTTTTAAATATTGTCTTGTCTAATAAAGGTCTAGACACAAATTCCACCTGAATTACCTGTAATAAAGAAAAAACTGGTCAGCAAGTATTGTAAAGTGATTTTATAAGGCATGTGTGTATATATATATATATATATATATATATATATAGAGAGAGAGAGAGAGAGATAGATAGAGAGAGAGAGAGAGAGAGAGAGAGAGAAAGTTATGAACCTTCCTATTATGTTCAGAATTTAGATACAGCGGTTTGGTTCATATTGACCCGATGCAATTTCAAACTAGTTTGTTTTTTTGTTTATAAATATCTCCAGATAGGTGCAGCCATTTCCAGAAATAATAATACAAATATAATAATAAAAAAATAACAAATCAAAGATTTTCCTGCACACGTCTACATGGATAAATGCCATCTCAAAGGTTCTGTTTTCTGTGTATAAGTTCATGACCCCAACTTAGGAACTTAGGAAAAGTCATAAAATATTATACAGAAAATGAAAAGAAAAATAGCATTTAAGCTAACTGGAAACTACAGTCTGGTCAAATAGACCTGAAATCTAAAGGGAGGGTTAAGGTTGTTGTAAGTGACTCTGCAGCTGATGCATAGTTCACAGAACCTAGTCTCTGTAAGTCGCATTAGATAAAGGTGCCTGCTAATAATGGGTTTAGTGGTATACCTGTCACTCCAAGGGAACACAAAGCCTCTTTTTCAGGAACAGTGGCTTGAAACCAAGTTCCAGATGATCTAGTATGAGGCAGTATCAAACCAGAAGCCTCCCCTGGTGTGCCATGCAGTGGCCTGAACCCCAGTCTCCTGAAACCAAGTTCCAAGCCACAAAGTGGCTTTGTGTGCCCTCAACTTTAGGTACAATACTGTATGTCATGATAACTGCTTATCCAATTGAGACAAAACTTCACCAGGAAATAAATTACCACAAGTTGTTGAAAGTGTCTGGGGATAGATGGAGGAAGCTGCCCTTTCGTCCACACCTGTGTCACAAGTTTTACACACATTATCTGGTGGATATACAGGAGATCGACTTTTTCATGCTACCAGTGTTATATTGACAGCTAAGATGGGGGTGTACATTAGTAACTTGGTTGTTTTAGATTACTTACAAACAAAATATTACTATCATGAAAGAATAAAAAAGGCCAGGTTTGGGGTTGACTTTTAACAGTGATTCTCTTCTGTGCTGTTTAACAATCCTTCTGGTTGGTTATTAGTGCTTCCACAGCCCTCTGAAGTCTATCTGTTTCCTGCTGAAAATGTATAATGTTATTGCTGGCTTGTGTGTTTATACACACACACACACACACACACATCATTGCAGAACAGTGCATTCTTTCAATAATGTACTTTATTTAGCTTGATCACACTGGCTGAATGTATAAGCAGAACAGTATTGCTGCAGGATATATAACACACAAACCAAAGCACAGTAGTCATTTACAAGACGCATCTAAGCCCACATATTCCAAGCAGAATATCTGATTCACTGTTTCATTATCTAAGCAGGGCAGTCAGCTCTCCATTTTCCAGCTAGGCTTGACTGTCAAACCCAATCACTTAACCTTCAAATTATTCTTGACACGGGAATCTGTGTGGAACTGATAAACAATAATAACACGTCATCAATCTGAAAAGCCTGCTTTTGCTGTAACAGGGTAAGTAAAGATTAATGAATGTGTATCACTCAGTCGTTTGACCAGCTGTGCAGTGTCTGGGCAGTTCTGAGGCAGGCAGGCAGGCGTGATGTACTGGAAATATCATGAGAGATAAAGAAGAGAAATCTTCCTGGAACATTGAGACCCTCCAAAGTCTTACCCAGGCTACATAACGTGTGTGTGTGTAAGGTAACCTGTCAGCCACACTCGAGCCCTTAGTTTATAATTGTGTACTACAGGGATCTCTTAAAACAAACTTCTTAACACTGTTGATAATGACAGTGGATGTATTTTCAGCGCTTCGCACACACAAACACAAACCTACATTATATTAGGTTATTCAAAGTTAAGTAAGCTTTTTATTATTTCCAAGCAAATAAAAGCCAAACAGCCTGTGGCCTGTACACTGCTTGAAAGCACACATCTGTGAGTTTTCTGCTTAACTTCGTAAGTGTGTATCTGCCTCTGTAATATTAGTGTACTGTACAAGGTTGAAAAGCACAGGAGATCTCATGTCAAATGGTGGCTCGTTAAGAAACCAGCCCCTGCCGTTTGCTCTGAGCGCTCTGGTTCTTGCCAGTCTTGTTGGTGATTGATTTTATTTTAGAAGGGGGGTGCTTCCAGCTTGTCCATTAAGGAATTGATCCAGCCTGAGCCGTTGATCAGTTTTGTGGTGGCGATGATGTACTCCGTTCCCCCGTCCTCCATCTGCGAGAGGAAGCGCAGCGCAGCGACTTCGGCGTAGGTAACTCCTCCAAGGAAGAAGACGAGGGTGGTTCTGTTCTCTCCTTGCTGGCCTGCGTGCAATAAACAAAATACTAAATAAATAAAACAGTATATTGGCAAAGCTGCCCTATAAATAATCCAATTTGCACCTCCCTAAAACAAAACAAAAAAAAAAACAGGCATGCAGAAACACGGTCTTGTACAGGGAATTACTCAATCTCGCTCTCTCTGCCAAAATATGTGACTTCCAACCAAGATTTGACTCTCGATGCAAGAACTAAGTGTGAAGCTCTAAATCAAAGCAAAGCAATAGACGTTACAAAAAATAAATCAATAAATAATAATTCAATTTAAGTCTGCCATGCAAGCCTCAGCTGCTGTTTCCAGGATCAGCGTACGTTTTTTATGAAGTCCGGAAGGAAGCTGCTGCCTCTCCTCAAAGTGCGGTCCTGGTAACATCTTGAGCACCTCCTCAATGCTGCGCCAGCCGGGCCGCACCAGCAACTGGGCTAAGCGGACACTCAGAGGAGCATAACCGCTGTACACGTAGGAAATGTCATTTGGGTTCTGCAAAATAAATCACAGAGACTTGAATAAGGGTATTACAGTAATAATAAAGAACAAGTACGTTAGTAACATATATACATTAACATAACTAAACACAAAATCAAAGCTTACAAGGATGGAAATAAGACTCCCATTGCATTGCTGTTTGATTCATTCCTGGTTTTACGAGGTTTAATAAGACACAAATGAGCTTGTTACTGTGTCTAATCAAGCTTGTATTAAAACCTGGAATGGGTGAAACTGCTATGCAATAGGAGTCATCTTTCCATCCCTGTCAGTATCATCATGAAAAGATAGATCACACTGTCCTTTATCCACCATATGTCTATATTAATGTTAGTGTGACAGAATGACCAGATTCCTCCATATATCCCCAATACATTTTTATCACGACTGGAGTTAATCCGAGTTAGCCTTGCAATCCCATTGAGTTTAGGTTTACTCAAGGTGATCCGTCAACCCATCTGAACTTGACTTGGCATGTATCCCAGGAAAGACAAGGCAAAAAGGGTGACCTGCTCATTGATGTCCTCCATCCAGAGCTTCAGTGTCTTCCTGATGGTTGGGTAGTTGTTTCTGGTGCTGGTCTGTGGCTTCAGCAGCCCAGCCTTCTCTAAATTACTCAGGGTTATTATGTGCTCATAACCGTAGGTCTGAAAAAAACCAAAAATCAGACCTCAGGGAAACTAGATAAAACTGGACTCGCTTTTAAAACAAAACTGGGCATGCAGCACACTTCATTCTCTCAAACTTTTCGTTACCTGTTGCAGCCCCTTGCCTGCCGCTCATGCTCACACCGATACACTATCTGCACTGCTGTGTGTGAAACCAACAGAGAGCGCCAAAAGGAAGGAACGCTGTGACGTTCATCCCATTCTCAGCAATGCTACTGCGTCAACAGAAGGGTGCTTCTTACCTGCAGTATCTCTCTCTTGTAATAGTCCAGCACTTTCTGCTTCAGTCCATTGTTACAGACAGACTGCATGCACACTAGGCGCAGGATCTTAGTCAAGGGATTCTGCTGGGCGATGCAGTCCTCGATGTAGCCGTTTACCTGCGAGAATAAACTCCTTTACTGAGTGTACCTGAGAAAAAGACAACCTTTTTATTTCATTTTTTACATGTATTTCTACCTCAGACTGGGACCTAGGAGTCCTGTGAGGTTCCAGTGTGATTTCCGACAGCAAAGATGTTACCATACGGCGCTATATCAGGACTGAAAAGGTTCTAGTCTTCAGGGGTAGAAACAGAGGAGTACTGAAGTGTATTTACCTTGTCTGTGTCCACCCCCGTCATGAACTCCTGTTCCACTGTTAGTTTATCAAAGAACGATTCGGAGGCTAGAACAAAAAAATATATACAACCACTCAACTGTTTTGTTTTTGTTCTCTAATAAAAGACTGAAAATACACACGATGACAAATAAATAAAAAGGAACAACCTTTTCTTGTTTTTACCAAAAGGATCCTGGAACAGCAGCTCCACAATCCATACTAAACAACATTACATTATTCGGTTCTAATGAATGAACCAGCACAGACCCATTCTTACTTGTAATGTCTTTGATGAGCTCTGCAATGGACGTGTGGTTTGCTAGGGAGCTCCTTGCTGCTTGCATGTGTGGCAGCTGTGACACAAACTGTTTGATCTCTCCCACTGTTTTAGCATTGTGTCGCTCCTATAATAGAAAAACGCATAGTTTTTAGGATGCTTTTCGTTTTTGCAGGCGTACAGTACCTTAAAAACAGACGCACTTGCTATAGATACGCAGTTAAATTTACTGGGAGAGGCTCTGTATTCCTCCTAAAATTGATTGAAGTCACATTATAATACTTTAACCAGCATGAGTGAACCACACAATCTCAGTCCCTGTGGAAATGGACTTTATTTAGACAAGTCCAGGCATGGTGCTGATAATGAGTTCTTTAACAAAGGGCTGTAACAGTGCCAGGGTAAAATTAAACAATCGCCTGTTTCATTAGTGCAAAAACCACAGCTGAGAACAGCAATATATTTTTTACATAACGGAAATAGAAATGACCTCGAACGCTGCCGAGATGATTTTTGCCTTCTTGCTCAGCACCGACCCGACGGCATTGAAGTTCTTGTCTCTGATCTCAGCGTAGAGCTCCTCTGCGGAGTTCAGCTGCAGCTTCTTGGGTTCGGTCGGGAGGTCCTTCCCACCCTCGCCCTGTTTCTTCTGAGTGAACTTCTCTGGAGGCAGTTTCACATAGCCTGCAGGCACCGCAGGGTTACACTGGGTTAAAGACAGCGTACACTACAACAGACACTGTCATAAAGGGTTCACTTTGGTTTTGCATAATTCTACTTATATTTCTACAAAACAACAACAGTGGAGACTACAGTTAAGCTGACTTGGACTATTTGCATTTGCACTCAGAGCTGTAAATGACAAAATCTTTCTTGACTCCTGTGAGCAAGTTAAATTATTATATTTCCTTAGGTTTTAGGAAATAGTAAGAGCTGGAGAAGTATGGTATTGATTTTAAAATATTAATTCTAGAAAACAGACTTTGATTTATACTGTATAAATAGGGTGGCGGTCAACAGCAAACGTATCACACAGCCATCAGTGCTCTGTAAAATGATTTTGACAGCAATCTGCTGTACAGTAGTAGTAATAAAATAAACTTTGTAACAAGAAGGATTAATCGATTGATCTAAACGCCAACATATCTTAATACTGTCAGCATTTAACCCTTAATGGCTCTAACACGCAGATATACCACAATGCATGTCATTTTAGTTCATTTCTCTTTACATTTATATCCACTGTTTTACATCAATTAAACAAGACTGCAACTTGTATCTTATGATTGGAGAGTGTAGTTCTGCAAATGGGAAAGTTATCACAGTGAACGGGTCAATGCATCCTGGAAGGACTCACCGTTAGTAATGCTGTACATTTCATCAATAAGCCCTTCGTAAGTGAGCTGCGTGGCCAAGGGGGTCAGCAAGTCCACGTTGCGGTCGAGGAGGAGCAGCGAGTCAAACACGGGCAGGATCTGGTTCTGACTTCCAGCAAACTCCCTCTTCATTCTCAGCATCATATTGGCTACGTGCTGCAATTCAAACAAGAGGTTTGCAGCAGTGTGCCATCCTCAAGCACGGCAATTTCAACACAACCTAGTGATGCAGAATTTCAACTGCGTGCTGCCAGTCGGAAGGTATATACTGTCCGCCTGTGATCTCGTGCTGCTTTTCACTCTAAAACACTAAGTGTGTCGCAATGAAACGCACCCTTGCACACTCTCCTTTGCCGAATATCTGTGGGATGGTTCCATACAGTGCCTGCAGTGTCATCAGTCCCTTGGCTGTATGGTAAAGGCTAGTCTGGTCATTCTCCAGATAACACTCCTATAATTTAAAAACATAGAAAATTAACACAATTATTAAGATAAAACTTAAGAGCAACTGATAAAGAGTACTGTGGAGTTTTAAAATAAAAAATTAAACCGCCCTCGTTCTGAATATCCAGAAGGAGGCGCTACATTCATTAATGAAAACCAGACAAATAACCACTACCTAGTTTTAACAAAGAATGCTGTCTTAACCCTAGCCCTAACCGATAAAAAGGTTATGTGGTAGCTATATGGGTCCATAAATTAGTTTTTTTTTTTTTTTTTAAACATTTGTTAATGGTTTTATCATGATGACGTATATTGAACACTGTAGATAAACATGTATATTAACACAGAACAGAATAAGCAGAGCGCTGTGAAGCTCGCGTTGTGGTCCTGCAGTACCCGGAATGCGCTCTCGGACTCCATGGACAGCAGGTCTCCATCGTAGGGGATGAGGTCCAGGGTGTACTCGTCCATGTTGATGAAGGAGCCCAGCACGCCCTGCTCCTTCAGCCGCTGCTCACACAGGAGGCTGCGCCGCGGCACAAACAGGATGTGGAAATCTCGCTGCAAGCGCTGTTTATCCTCACTGCCAAGCAAGACAGAGCCGCACACTTTACACAAAACCAGCATTTCAAGAAAAAAAAAATAATAATAATACATTTCAAACAGCAGCGACTCGATTAGTTGTAACTTCAAAACATTAAATCAGTAAAACTACGTGAAGGAAACAAAGGTTTCTCTTTGTAATCAGAAGCATTTTCTTTTGAAAACACTTTGTTATATTGCACTCTGATATTTTCAGTGTCTCACAGCCGCCACCACCAATGTGTCACCCTCTCTAAAGCACTCTGCTGATTAATTAACCCTGCAATGCCCAAACATTTTTTAAATGAGAAAAGTTCCTTTATTTGTGGAACTAGATTCTGTCGTCCCCCGCACCCCCGCACCCCCGCACAGCGACACACAATGTACTGCATAAGAAAAAGACTGGCTTGTGAGGCTGGATTTAAAAAATAATAAATCGAGAGCGGTGACTAAGCGTGGTATCAAGTGGGATACAGGAATGGGTATCACAGTGTTAAGAGAAACACATAACATTAGTGTTCACTGGAACTAGACAAGGCTTTCCAGTACATACCCCATCACATTCTCAGCAATGATGTCCATTAATTCCAGTCTGGGCCTCACAAAGAAGATGATGTTTTTAACATCAGCTGCAGGCAGGCGCCCTGCCTTAAGTGTGAACATCTTTTCCACTTCATGTTCCTGTAATGTAAGAGAGACACATTTACAGTGCAAGGGAAAACTGCGTGTACATTTTAAATAGAACGGGCCACATTCTAGAAGACGTACAATGTAGTCAGAAATATATTGAACATTAAAATCACTTACTGTAAATAAATTAATTAGTTTTAAAGTTTAAAGAAAATGGTGGTGTTTACAATCAAGAATACAAATCAATATCAGTTTTAACAAACCCATCTTTTAAAAAGAATCCTACAAGAATGCACCGTACCTTTAGAAGTGAATACTGAGCAATTAACCCAAACGGTCCTGTGAGATACTCATCCCAGACTATTGCCTAGAAAAGGGAAGTACAAAACATTAGGGCTGTCTGAGGTCTTGTGTTGTTTTGCAGTGAATCCTTTCTCTGGCTCTTGGCAGTGGCGCTGGAACATTTTTTAAAGTGGGGGTGCTGAAAGCCATTGAACAAAACTGTAACCCCTGTATATGCATGGAAGCCATGCAAATCTAAGGTGGTGCTTCCGTACCCCCAGTTCCAGAGCCCCTTGCTCTTGGTTACCATTAATCTACATATTAAATAACTACATACTGTATCTGGAAACTAAGCACTGCATGCATTAATGTCACAGTAAGTATTTGCTTGCGCTGTTTTCTGTACATGTAATCGTGATGTAACTTCAGAAGCTAAATCGCACAAACATTTACCCGCACTGATTACAATAAAACAGCGAACAACGGACCAGGAACAGAGTACCGTGTAGTTTCAACTCGAGTGTTGGTTAGTAAGACTCGACACTTAAACAGGATTAAGCTGCTTGCATTCTCAATAGCCGGCTCGAGTAAGCATGTGGCACCTTGCTCCCTGCGCATTTATCCAAGAACTCCCGAAGCTCCTTCCTTGCAGCCTCTCTCAGGATATTCAGATTGACTCTCCCGTACGATAAGTGGGCCGCCATCTTCACCCTGTCTGACAGCACAGCCGTGTCATGTGACGCCCAAGCGCCGGAGAGTCGTGTCATGTGACTGAGGAAATTAGCAAGGCATTGAATCTTGCGTCTGTTTCACGGTTCATTCTTCCAGTCAGAAACAGAGCCGTGCCGCTTTAGATGGGGATGATGCTATAACTGTAGCATTGAAGTTCATTTAGAAAGTCCAATTTATATACAGGTCGTCTTTTTCCCTCGCGCTTTGTAACTTGGATTCATGCTTATTTTTTTTTTTTTTTTAATGCAGCCTTATAAAATTGGACGCGTTGGCGCATTGCTGCTTTCTAATTAAATAGTTTGGAATTGTGGCGAGGTCGGTTACAGTTCCATTTAATATAAAAATCATATTATATGCAATGACCACAAAATATCACTAGATGGTGCTGTTCTGAGGCGTTGCAGGGTGTGTCTTGTGTGTTAAACATGGCGATGGCTATTTCAAACTGTTAGAAGGCTTGGCTATTATAAAGTACTTGCTTTTCTTTATAGAACGATGCGTAGTAATACTGTGGCCTTTTGATAAACCCCCTGCAAAGTCATTCAAGCCTGATATTCTAGTCTGGTCCACAGCCAGCCTGCTCTTAATTGTACTGTAATTCTTTATGTATTTTTTCTATACAATTGTAAGTCGCCCTGGGTATAAGGGCATCTAAGAAAATAATAATAATAATAATAATAATATCGTGATTCCCCAAACGCTCTGCCGAAGTGCCAGTTTCAGAGGAAATGTTCCGTGGTACAGCCAGCTATCTCTGCTCAATAGAGAAGAGTGAGAGATTCTGTTACGTTTAACTTTCGAATCGACAATCAATGGGCATGTTACTGTAGAAGGAAGGGCGTGTATTTTAAAACCTTCAGCTAATGGAACAGGAACAGAAGCTTGAAGCCTAGTTTTCTGAGGCAGTAAGTCTCCCCTGGTGTGCCATGCAGTGGCCTGAAGCCTTGTCTCCTGAAACCAAGTTACAAGCCACAAAGTAGCTTCGTGTTCCGTCAGCTTTAAAAATACTGTACACGTATAGTTTACATATACTAATTGTGTGGTAAATGTATTCATATTGTACACCTGCGTGGATCTTAGAATTGTAATACTGCTTAAGAAAGTATAAATGGGTTCTTCAAAGCATTTGTTTTCAGCAGTCTCGGTTGATGAGCGCACACAATTCACTGCACTCGCTTGATCCCAAACCCAGCCTGGCTCCCAGAACATTCTTAACATTCATTTTATAGCGACTCAAGTCAGTCCGTGTGTAGCGGGTTCAGCAAAGCAGCACCTTGGAGACTGGAGATCCTGGATCCAAATCGCAGCTCAACCCTTCACAATCCTGACACCTCAGACCCACTAAACTAACACCGGCCCAAGGGATTCAGACATTAGGCAACCATTGAAGACAATGAGCATTTATTGAAGTAAATACAATCCGTACTGTGCTTGGATTAATACTGTCTTTACAATGTGCCTTTTCCCTGCAACAGTTCCTGTTCTATACATTTATTACAGAACCCAAACTTAAAACAGAACAAAAAAAAAAAATATATTCTTCATGACCTTGTGTCATCATTTTCAGAAAAATACAACACGTATGTACAGTTAGCTAGGGCTATTCCCCCCTCCATGTATATATTTTACAGTAATGGATTATACTATTATGATCCACACCTTTACATATGCTAAACATTCAAAATAAAAAATAATTACATACAGATAATTAATTCAACCGTGTTACTATTCCTCCAGGATAATAATAATAATATGCCTTGATAATTGAAAAACTTTAATATATTGGCTATTACAGAAGCCAAGAATTTAAAAAGGAGACAATGCAGTACAAAGTGTGCAGTGCAATAGGGTGTTCAACTCAAAACCCCGTAGCGAGGCTTGACCAGGACTATGTTAGTACTTTATGCAATTTGATTTTCTTGAACTATTATTATTTTTGCAGATGTTCAAGCCACATGCATTTTACATACATTACACCAACGCCACAGAATTACCCCAGTGTTGTAATGTACCAACTGCTTACTGATAATCAAAATACATTTTTTAAAAAGTAGCGTGCTAGTTTCTATAGCACAAAAACAAAGAAAAGCCAGAAACTTACATATCCATTCACTAAATAATTTAAAAAGAGTCAATAAGGATGAGTTCTTCCTTGTTTTTATTATTATTATTATTATTATTATTATTATTATTATTATTATTATTATATTTTTCATCCTTAAAACGTACTGCAATGTTTCAGCTTCAACAGGAATGACTTCTTTGAAAGTGTAACATTGAGATGATGAATGAAGAGCTCAAAACCACCAAGCAGGTGGTGATACAGACAGAGTTTACTGCGGGGTGTTGTCTGTGACGGTTTAGACGACCAAGAAAGAGCTCGTCCTGGGGCCTGCGAACCCCCCCCTCCCCCCGCCCCCCAAAAAAAAGAAAAAAAGATCTCCATATTAATTTGTGTATCTTCTTGCACGTTCCAATGCTAATCAACCGGTCCAATTATATCTGTGAACTTAGAAGTATGCCTCTAATGGCTGACGGCACTAGAAGGTCTCGTCATCGTTGCAGCTGTTGGTCAAGTGTCCGAACACCTCGCAGATATCACAGTAGGGGCGCTCGTCCCTCCGGCTGCCGTGGTAAGCGGTGTGCGGTGGAGTTCCTGGCATCTGCGCCTGCGTGGGGCAGTCCTCCGTGTCGTGGAGGTCGAAGCAATCGCAGATATCACAGAAGAGACGAGGGGCAGGTTTCTTCTTCTTCTTCTTCTCCTGGGTTTCACTGAAACTAGAAAACAAAACCAACAGGCTCACCAGGCAAACTAGCATTCCGCACAATACCGTGGCAATTTATTAAAATAATACATCACAAATGTGCTTATATGGACTCAAACCTGTGTGTGTTCTCAGACAAATGTGCTTATATGGACTCAAAACAGGATACACACATCTGGATCAAGCACTCTGACAGCACCCTGATCAGGAACACAAGCGAGCCTCTACCTGTCGTAGTTGTCCAGTTCACTGGCAGTATTGCCATTGAGAGACGCTTCTGCCATTGTCTGCATTTTGCTCTTCAGCTCTTCGTTTTTCCTCTGCAGATCTATAATCACTGAATTGAGGAAGTCAAGCTGGGAAAGGAGAAGACGGGCGTTACGGCATGTGCATGTGGCAGTACTTTTTTCAACTTTAATCAAAGGATTAGAAAATGTGTAACTTTCAACACATGCTGCATTAGTGAAGACAGAGCCCCTCTTGTGAATGTGTCTACCTTGTTGCTTAAACAGTTGGTGTGTTAAATTGTGACTTGCAGACAGATTTTTCCAATTAATGTTCCTTTTCAAGATACACACACATATACATATATAACATATATATATATATATATATATATATATATATATATATATATATATATATTAGTGTGTATAGATTTTTTAATACTGCATCTACTTATTCCTTATTTATTTATTTTTTACTGTATTTACGATACTGTCCTAATTTATAATCAGCACAGCACAGGTTTCACAAAAGAGATACGGCATCATTAAACATTATTGGTTATGTCAATCAGTTTTCTGCTCAGCGGCAGGTGAAATACAGAAAACAAGTCATGCAGCTTTGGAACCCAACACCACTATCACCAACTGGTAAGCACCTTAAAATCACAGGCATCTGTTAAACACTGAACACTGTAATCTGGTATATACCAATTAAGAATCTGAATTAAAAACCAACTATATGCAAACCTTCTAGTAAGACGTCTGGTTTTGTTACATTAAACCGAGATGACTCTGAACTTCACCTCCTTGTCTTTATACAAAGAGGGGTAAGTATGCTGCATACTGTTTCACCTGCCATCACAGCACATTACTCACTGTGATCTTTGTTTCAAACTGTTGAGAGCGCAGCAGTTTCCAATCACAGGCAGCTTCTAACCGCTAAAGGTGTTAATGATATGCGTGTGTAGGGTTTTGAAAAGACTGGAGTAATGCAACACAGGACAGGTAACACGACTGGAAATGAAAGCCCAGTTTGAAATGTAGGATAAGCATCCGTTCACATAGAGATTCTTAATTGGTAGCCAGCCAGCAGGTGAATAAACAACACGTGGGAGCAGAAGGGATAAGAAGCTGGAACAAACCATATCCTGCTTGAAGGGAAGAATTGCCAACATCGAGGGGGGAAAGGAAGGAGGAAGAAATAAGAGGTGTTTAGTGCAGAAGGAATTTAAAACAGCAATATATACAGTGTCTGTAAACTACAGTGAGGAGCGACTATGGAACTTCAGGAGGAAGAGTAAGGGTTGTTGTTTTGTTTGTGTGTTTTACTAAGAATACAGTATGTGCATTATCCTCATTTAAAGAAGAATTAAAAGGAAACTATATATGCATGCTACTATTTTTGGATCAAAAGTGTACATTGCATTAATTTTTTATCTTTTTTTTTTACACTAGAAGCTTTCTTAAAATATATTTCTAAGTGAATTACATACTTGGCTCTCTGCAGAGTCCTTGTCTTCTCTTAGCTGTTCAAGATCAGCATCTCCTATAAAGAAACAGGAACACAGAAGCATGAAATCTCAATACCGTACAACCAGCTTTCTTGCATGCATGCTGCATTCAGTGCAAATAACTTCAATATGATGTTCTGATGGACCTTATGAGAGGTAACCACCGCTTCTGAAGAATGACCCAGGGTTGGATTTTTAAAAACAAAACTAAATAAAATCACAAATATATACATTTAAAAAATATGTCATAAAAAAATAAAAAAAAACAACTTAAGGGATGTTCGCTTTAGCGAGTTGATGAAGTGAAATCTGCTGCAAACCTATTTTTGTCTGCGTTTTTCAGACCTAACCTTGATCTCCAGCTCCCATGTTGATGCAGCATTTCACATTGTCCCTTGGGGATTTTCTCTGATGCTTTACCCGAATCAAACCCGTTTCTGATCAAGTCGGTTCTAAATATAGCCCTTCTCTCCTTCTCCCAATGCATGTGAAGTACATGTAGGATAATATTTGCTGGTTGCACTGTGTATTTTTTTATTGAACGTGTGTACCCGATGAGCCGGTGTTGTTCTCCCTCTTGTTCTCGTTTTCAGCGAGTTTCTCCTCCAGATTCTGCACCTTCTCTTGCAGTTTGGCTTTGTCGTTTTCCAGGGACTGCACTGCAGACTGCAGTGTCTTAGTCTTGGCATTCTCTCCTCGCAACACTGTAATCTGTAAAGTTAAGACACTCTTCTCAATAAAAAAAAAGTCAAACATGAACGTACAATTCAATTGCCTGATCTTATGAAATAATTTTCTTTTTTTTCCATGTTTAAAATGTCACACCTAGAATTGTTTTCCAACACTCCAGTGAATAAGAAGTATTTATAACAGGGAGAAACTGATGCAATTAAATGAATGGAATGGGGAGCAGATGATGGAATCAGTGTTTCACCAATGGTACTATTCATGAAGCAATGGAGATGGTGATGCTGCAGCTGGTCCAGTTCTGCACACAGTACGTAGCAACATTCTAATGTAAACCAACTTGTTAAAGGAAAATAACTATGTAATGGGATTTGATTGCTACTTCAATGCATGTTTCCTTCAGAGGCTACTATAAAATCATTCATAATTTAAGTTCAGCATTAGCAGACGGCAGTTGGTGTTGTGCAATAAGAAACAGCGAGTCCTGTATCTAGATGGGTGGTATTTGAACATGTTTGTTGTGTTTTTGTTAGACTGTTGTAGTGGGAAGGACTGGTCCAGTTACCTCATTTCTGAGCTTCTCCAATTCTTTGTCCTTTTCTGAGATCAAGGCACTGGTTTTTTGGATGGATTTCTCTAAGGAAGCCTTTTCCTCATTGGATCCTTTCTTTAATAAAGACTCTCTGCAGAAAAACAAAGTCCCTCAGAAAAAAAAAAAATCAGCCACTGTAACACTCCGAATCCACTGTACTCCGACTCCTTAATAAATGGTGGTGTACTTCAGAACTGACTGACGAATGTGGCCTTGCCTTCTACCAGCACAGTGGTGTCATGAAGGACGAAGCATAGACATAAGGGTTTTGGTAGGAAAAAAAACAGCAGTATTGGGATCTAGATAGAAACGACAGCCTTCAGAAGTGGTGAAGTTAGTAACTCATGTATGGGGACTGCAAGCACTAGTGGGATATTAGTAGAGGTTGTATTGCGGTTCATTCACTCATGTGTGATCACCTAACCTACGTATGAATCAGTAAAAGAAATGTGATCCTTGCAATTGAGATTCAGATAATGGGCATTTTCAAAGGGAAACTATGCTTGGGAATCTTGTGACTGGTATGTTGCCACTACACTAATTGCAAGCATGAAGGCCAAATGCTTTTGAACCTTACAAGGGACATTTTTACATTGTGTCAACTAGACCGCTCAGTTGCAATAAAAACACAAATTAGACATGCCACTGTTCGCAGGAACACTACATGAGCAGGCAACACATACACATTGCAAAGTTCAAACAGAAAAGCTGTTGTCATGTAAAACACTGTCTGCTTTCACTGCACTGCCATCATTCAGATACCCCACTGTGCCAAATTGTACAGAAGTTCTTCACGATGAACACGTTTTGTTTATATTACTTATATAGTATCAAATTATTAGTAACATGCAAAGGTCATAAAATTCATCATATGTCATCATGCAACCGTTCCGTCACAGTAGCAGCTGTCCTCTAACTGTTTGCCCTAATTTAACGTTGTGCACTGTAGCTATTTCTAAACTTTGTGCACTATTAAAACAAAGATATTTACATGAGATTACAGACATGGGCAATTGACTGCATTCTATTTATAAGCCTGGCAAAAAGAAAACTGTCTGACTTCACAGTAAAAGCTCACTGTTCAGTTACACCTACTTGAAAATATTTGAAACCGACTTTATTAAATTGCTAGAGGCTAGTCTCTGCAGCTTCTAACTAACAGAGTGATCCTGACTATAGCACAATGCCTGGTGCTTGTGTAAAGCTAATATATAATGATTTTTCAGGCAGATGATTTCCCCCTAAATATAGTTTGTCAATTAGATGGCTGATATGTTTGATTTGTGCAAACTGCAGAATACCTAAAAGCAAACAGAAAGAAAAGAAATGAAACCCTTTTTCTAAAGCACACAGAAGTATATGAATGCTGGTAATCACGCTGGTGCGAGAGGTAGGTAAAGCCATGCAAAGAATCTGGGAACCCCAGGAATCGTTTTATATATTCATTAGTGTCAAACACTACTTTGTATTGATATAGTTGATTTAATGTCTTCTATCTGATTTCAGGGAATATTTGAGCCAGAATGTATTTTACGGTGGCCCTTCAAAATCAGGGAGTCTCAAATGTATTACTGTAATCAAAAAGAATTTTAAAATGGACAATCGTTACATTTTTCCCAGATTCTTCCCCCATATCATGAAGCTTATCAAATTATAAAACAGACCAATAATGGAGCAGGTACCTTAAAGTATTATTGGGCAAGCTTTAGAAAATGCAAGATAACAAGAAGCACACGTTAGAAACATGACGGGATCTACGTTTGCATTAAGATGTTCTTGTAAAAAAATTGCTGGAATATTTTACAACAAGCAAGACACTGTGTAAAGAAAGGTTGCAGCCAAAAGTATATGTACAACAGTTTTAAGTTTGAAAAAAATAAAAATAATAGTAGTCGTTATTTATAACGTGGATAGACTTTCTTCAGTCTTACCATTAAAGACAGACAGATATAGCAGGAGGAGCAAGATTAGGAGAGGGAAAAAGAAGAGTGCAATGAGAAGGACTGGAAGTACAGTACCACGAGGTCAAAGTCAGTAAAAAGTTAGCCATACAGAAAGTTTGGGTTAACACCTATAATCACTACAACAACCACGGCATTACACTACATGGGACAGGTAAAGTAGAAATTGCTTTGAGGAAACAATTTCTAAATACTGTACATATTTTCACTCTAACAACACTATATGCGAAATCTACCATTTGAAAAATAATGTGTCTTTGTTGAATTCCTGGGGAGTGCTGCTTTGTTTTTCTTGTCAGTTATTGAAATAATGCTCGGGGCTACAGGAATGAGTGAGACTCAAAGCTGGCACGTTGCATAGCCAATGGGACATTTCAAATCCATGCGTTTTAGTTGAATTGCTAATTGAATACTGTAGCCAGAGGCTGTAAAGATTTCAGTACTGCGTCGTGAAAACTTCCAACAGTGACGTCTCACTTCAAATGACCGTTTAAAACTGATTTTAAATAGCATATGCATAGGTATCTTCATAGACAATGTGTTTATTTTCTTCTTTCAGGATGGAATAAAATAATGAAGCCAAGGAAACAAAAAAAAAGGAGGGATGTGAGGTTAATGGAGCACTTTATACAAAAAAAAGGTGTGATTTTATTTGACAAATTCGCATAAAAAAAAAAAATTAAAAAAACCCTCTTCAGGAATGGAAACACAACTAATATTTTACTGATCTTTTGAATACTTTATGAATTTGATTTTTTCCTCCTGTACTTTAACACCCTGAGCTAAACGCACTTTACTTCTATAAAATTGCAGAAATGCTGCCAGTGTTTCTTGCTTATCCGAAATCTTCATATCAAATGTTAACAAAATAGTGCATTAAAAAGTGCAGATGCAATCACAGCATACATCAGGGTCAACATTTCCACATCTTTATATGTAGCTTTCATTTGCTACTATGTCAGAATCTTTTGCATAAAGAAATCTGAAGACACAAATTGAAGTGCCATTATCCTGGTTATTACATATAATTACAGGCATTGTAATTACCCTAGTTGATGCTCACAGACTCCTCTTACCTCTTTTTCATTTCTAATAGCTGGTTATTAAGGGCAGACCGCTCTTCTTCAAGCTAAGAAAGATGAGAAACGAGAAAACACAAAACAGCATTTTAAACCTGCCAAGGAAAAGGCTGTGCAACGTGCTTCAATGACAGACTCAATGTAATTAATTACAGAATGATTCTTTGAATTTGCTCCTGAAAGCACCTGCAATGGCAGGTACCATTTCCAGTGTGTTTTTTTTCTGTTTCATTTCAAACACAGGGCTGATCTACACTGCTCTTATTACTGACTGGAAGAAGCTCAAGTCACTATGCGTTCCCTATTGTTCGTCACAGGCATGACGATTACAGATCAGATTTACCCTGTAATTATGCATTTATCAAAACAGTCCTTGGCTACAGATTTGGTATTAAATTTTTTTTTTTAAAAAGCATCTTAAATACTAAAACTCCCTAAACCTCGCACTGTGTATTTGCACATAAGGTGCCACTGACAACAAAAAAAAAAGTTTACAGTACCAGTCAAAAGTTTGAGTACATCTGCCTGAAACCAGGTTTTTCATGATTATCTATGCTTTTAACTGTATAAACTTGTCTATAAACACTTCATATTTCATTACATGCCAGGTGTACTTATATAAGCTGATAATCATAAGTGAATTGCATTCAAAAATTTAATTTTTAAATGAAAATGTAAATCTTGTCATTTTCAATGAAATGGTCACCCAAAGCAAGGGGATTTCAGTCTGAAGCCCAAATCAGTTAAAAGTCTGAAATGTGTATAACACGGTGTTAGAACACTGGCCTAAGTATAAAAGTGTCTTTGTTAGATGTTCTCTGAGTTAACTAGCATGTTACCTAATTAACCTTTTGTCACCAGTTACCGTTAACAGGTGAGGGTCCATGATTACTATAAATATAGGTAGCATAGGCACAAGTTTGTCATTCCTGAATGCAAGGGAGCAGAAATGGCAAAATACACTCAGTTAAGCAAAGAAAAGACTGTAATTACTTTAAGAAATGAATGTCAATCTATAAGACAAATCACAAGAACTTTACATGTGTCTGTAACTGCTGTGGCAAAAGACCATCAAACGATTTGAAGAAACTGGCACTGACGAGGACCGAAAAAGGTCAGGCAGGCCAAGGGTGACCTCAGAACAAGTTCATTCAAGTCTGCGAAACCGGCGATTAACTGCTCCTGAAATACAAGCTCAGCTAAATGCTACTAGAAGTACAGATGTTTCAACATCAACTGTTCAGAGGAGATTGCGTGAAGCTGGCCTAACTGGAAGAATTGCTGCAAAGAAACCATTGTTAAGAGTGCAGAATAAGAGGAAGAGACTTGCCTGGGCCAAAAAACACAGAAACTGGATGTTTGAGGAGTGGAAGTCGGTCTTATGGACCGATGAGTCAAAATGTGAAATATTTGGGTCCAACTGCCGAGTATTTGTAAGACGCAGAGAGGGTGAGCGCATGAGTTCTGCATGTGTGGTTCTCACTGTCAAGCATGGAGGAGGCAGTGTCATGGTCTGGGGTTGCTTTGCTGGTGACAGAGTTGGTGATCTTTACCAAGTCCATGGCAAGCTCAACCAGCACGGCTATCATAGCATACTTCACAGGCATGCCATTCCATCAGAATTACGGCTAGTTGGGCAGTCCTTCATTCTTCAGCAAGATAATGACCCGAAACACACCTCAAAGTTGTGCAAGAACTACCTGGCGAAAACGGAAAGTGAAGGACAACTCAATCTAATGACCTGGCCTGTCTGTCTCCAGACCTCAATCCCATAGAACTTGTACAGGACGAACTGGACAGAAGAGTCAAAGCAAAGCTACCCACAAGTGCCCTATATCTCTGGGAATTGCTGCAGAAGAGCTGGGAAGAAATGTCGGGAGATTTCCTGCTGAAACTTGTTAACCGAATGCCTCGTGTTTGTGAGGCTGTATTAAGGCAAAGGGTGGTATTTTGAGGAATCCAAGATTTACAGACAATTTTCAATTTTCTTGAACATTGCTTTGATACTCCTTATGTTTTGTATATTGTAACATGTGTTTTCATTTTCAAGTATTTACAGAAACGTATACAACATTAAACATTGTCAACTATGGAAAAAAAACCTAGTTTCCAGCAAGTGTACTCAAAATTTTGACTGGTGCTGTATATCAATTATAATATTCCTTCTATTTTTACACACATCTGGTACCTGAAAGGACGCAGTTTCAAATGTGTTGTTGCTTTGCTCGACCTCACAATGTTCACATAGGAAGTAATGGAAGTGGCAAACACCTCAGCTGTGTATTTAAATCCTCAGCCCACACGCAGCAACACTTTGCCCTCTGATGCCCTCTGCCCTTTCATTCAGTATTAATCAAAACGTTTCTTTTTTGATATGCCGTGTAAATGATCATGCAGGATATGCTTTGTTATAGAAATCTCATTTCCTAGCAGCTTCTCATTTCATCTCAATGAACTCCCTAATGGGAGCTTGAAGTGCTGCTTCAATGTTATTCTAAGGACCTGTAAAGAATTCACTTTGGGAATCTCAGAAGTTCCTGTTTTCTAAAACATCTGGATTCTTGCCCGATTAAAAGAAGGGACTCTGATGACTGGAATGCTTTGGGACGGTTCCAGCTTAATACTCTTAGAAATCAATGCAATCTAACTTAGCGAGTGAAATCAAAACATTTCATATAACATCTCATAATTCTCTGAGCTTACAAGAGCCCTGCATGTGCTAGCATATGTTCATACAATCCAGGTACTTGGTTACACAGATGGTTTGTTTGAATACAGAAAAGGACACCATGACATGAAAACTGGAGTATTGTAGGAGCCACTGCTGGATACTGAACATTGCCAGTGGACTGGGGCTGTAGAAATGTGGGACAGGTGTCCTTCTAAACCACACAAGCATTTCCCAGCCCGCCCCCGAACAGGGTAGACATGCACAGTCACTCACAGCACAATAAGGCTGAACTCCCCTACTTTCATCAAATGTGGCAGTTTCTGTGCCATCTGTGCAGCTGGCACACCAGCGGCAGTCACTCGAATGTTATCCAATGCACTGTGATTCTTTATTAGTGTTCCCTTATTTGCTCTGGCTCGTGCAGGATAGAGGTGGAAAACGATATGCATCCGATCAAGTTCAAACTAAACCTGAATTGAAGTCAACACCACACAAAGATACTTTTAAATGAGCTAAACAGAGATGGATCTTAAAATCACTACCCAAAAATTGGATTTGTGGTCTTAATATTGGGTCAAAAAATAACTTCAATCTAAATTATTAAAAAAGATGCATAAACAGTAACAAAAGCAAAATATTAAAGTTTATTAATTAGGCTGCAGACTACAAACCTATACACACAAACTGTACTGTAAAATGTTTCCAGTTCTTTACAGTCAGATGCATTGATTTAAATAATGTGTGTACCTAGTTGCTGACTGTCCTTGTAAACATCTACACACACACACACACAAGTCCACAAAGGGATTTGAATGGTTTAGAAAACACACACCACTCACATCTATATTGTGTTACCCGTGGTCCCTACACTGTACTGTACATAATCTCCAGGCTGAAGCACGCGTACCTTCTGATGGCTGCTGACTTCCTCTCGGCTTGAGCCCAGCTCCGCAGACAGCTTCACGTTCTCCTCTTGCAGTGCTGAGAGACGCTGGGACTTCTGAGACACTTCCAGCTTTAGCTCCTCGCTGGAAAGACAAGAGAGGCCACAGTTACTATAGAAACCAGCCCTGCCCAGCCAAGGAAAAGACAGGGGAGATGATCGGCATCACAGCTGGGGAAGAAAACAGCTGCACATTGTATCTAGGTCAACATATGCAAATCTAATGTTAAATGTAATCTTTTCAAGACACGTTAACATTACTATCTTAGAAAGCGAAAGAGAGCGGAATTGTGAATATAGACGCTATGAACTGAAATGGAGGTTCCCAGGTTAATATGAAATGTTGAGAGTTGAATAACAGTGTCCATAGGGCACACCAGAGCTCACTGCATGCGTGACTCTCAAATTCCCTTTCATAAAGCCGATAGTCACACCTTTAGATGAGATTGAAAGGAAAGAAAAGCTAGCCCACAGTTTAAAAAGCATCAAACTCACGGGGCAAGGAAATGAAAAAGATAAAAAGGTACACAAACCATCAAAAAACATGAAGGGAGTTGGTAAATCCTGCAAGTATATTAAAGCAGGTTTGCTCTCTTGCTCAGTAAAATCATTTCTGGGAGACCACAACAGCCCAGAGCCAAATATGTAAGGTGTTTTTGTGCATGTGTATTCCTGCATGTGAGCGAACGCTGGGATCTCATATACTGCAATTCCACCTGCAATCCTTCACCAGGGGAGAAATCAGCTGCCTAAATTAACACTTATTCCTTTTAATTTAAATCTGCCCTTTAACACTGTCTAACAGCTTTTAAAATCACCCCTCCACAAAGCGAAACTAGTTCACCTAAACAAGTTTTCATCCAGGTGTAACTACTTATTCTATTTTTTTATTTCTCAGCACATGTACAAATCCTAGGCTGCAGTTCTGCCATTTAATGGTGTGGAGGCTGCATCTCAACAAGGTTCTGCATTGGCATAACATGCTTTTAATGAAGTCGAATGGGGCAAAGTGCATGCATGCATACGCAGAGCTGAAGTAGCAGAGAGGATTGGAGCTAGTTGGTTGTATGCGGTTGTGTGGTTGACCTCTGACTGATACACAAAACGTACACCAGCTGGCCTGAACGCAACAACACAACTCAGGCAATCAGACAAAAATTGCTGATGCACCAAGAATACAGGCAGAAAACTACTTAAAGTAGCCATCACACGTGTCTTATTTTTTGAATATTAAGCTTCTACATTGTGCTTTTCAACTTTCAGAATCTGAAAAGGCATAATTAGATTTACAGAATTCAACATGCCTGAAACATGCCGTGCTACTAAACTAACACCACGCTTACTAAAGCCCTAGAGAGAGAAACTGGTTCACATCCAAATCACACACAGATCTCTACTTCGTAATGAAGATACATCAAGCACCATAAAATCAGCAGCTGCTCTACTTGCTAAACTTGCTCAGGAAGGAAAAAAAAAAAAAAAAGCCACAACATTAAAGTAGAGTGTATTTTATGAACATGCTGCAGTTCTATAAATGCTCAGGGACACACCGCTGGGAAAAGTGCGAAGAGCATTTCTAAAAAGACTCAAAGTGCTTGTCTCATGACAGGCGTGTAAAGTAATTGAAAAGGCAGAAGAATGAATAACCAGAAGTATTTAAGCAGATGAATGCTTCAACATGCCTGCAGTAAAATAACATTTAAAAACTGCACATCGCTGCATCAGTGCTTTTTGCAAACTGTTTGCACAAACAGGGAGCACCTACTGTAGTGTGCAAATTTATTATAACACCCCATTGCTTCTGTAGATGTGATTTGTTGTGCGTATGAAATAAAACCGCTAACTAAAAATCTTGGAAAACTGTCAAAATAAGCAAATTAATGATTGTCTAATTGAACTGATGACTTTAACAAGCCACACATGCAATTCAATTGAAAATAGTTCTTGAGAAAAGGAACACATTTTAGCCCAGCGTAAGTGGATGAACCATCCAGCTACCGCAAGAGCAAAGCATCAACACCATCACAAAGCAACACCTTCTACAGCAGCTGCAATGCTCCTCTTACTGCACAGCAACACAGCCTCTTAAATGGGGCTCCCATTATAATCTTCTACTAGACAGCAAACGGTAATGCAAGCTGGCAGGATCTGGCATCACTGATGAGCAGGCTGCAGCACAGAGCATCATACTTTAATGGGTCTACTACCCAAACATTTGTACACAATACAAAATGGAATACAACAAAAAGGCAGTTTTCACTTCAAGTACTTCACCAGCGTGCACAAACTACATTCTGCCACAGCTGCTCCCTTGAATTTAATTAAGAAGCTGCTCTGCGAACATATGCATTATAAAAGTGTAGAATATATCAACTTACCACAGTACAATTATATACACCGTAAAATAAAGTTTTTGCTCAAAAGAGCAAACTTACCAACTTTAAATATACCTTTGTCGAGGGACAGTGTGTTTGAAAATAAACAGTTTAGGAACTGTTAGGAATTTTAGAAATAGGAAGCATTGCACTTACATTTCCTTGCGGAGGTCGTCTATCCTCTTGCTCTCTGATCCGCGTTGCTCTTTCGACAGATTAAGCTCCTCTTGAAACCTTGAGTTCTGTTGTTTTAATGCATCAAGCTAAAAACAAGAGGGATAAACACAGTATCACTGATCACATGGAACCCGTTAGCATATGACAAATCTAAACGATGGTTCAGTACAACCATTAGTGGATTTTTAAAAGCAAAAAATTGAGCTTTAATTGTACAATTGCCACAAACGCTTTTTTTTTCTTGAACAGTTCTCGTATGATTGGGAGCAGGTGATCTGTGCAAATGTTGTTGTTTTCATTATTGTAAGAGGTAAAACAAGATTTCTGTACAAATACGCTGAAACTGGGATTTACCTTTTAAACAAAAGTGGTCAACGAGGACCAGTGGATGGTTAATATAAGTTTACTGTGTCACAATAAACAATCAGTACGTCATCCAATTGCTTAACATTACACAACTTCAAACATTTCAGAAACACTTATTTTAATTACACAAGTTACAAAGTATGAAGCTCCTGAAAAAAATCCATAATATAAGAGGATTTAAAAAAAATCTTAGCATGCTACTGTCGGCCTTAATAGAGTCATCTTAAAGTACAGAGTCTATTTTTGAATTTCGTTAATATTTAACGACCAGAACTTCAGTTAGAAAATGTTTATGCCTGGTTGACTTGCCCCAAGTTACAGCAGAGGATTTAAAACAGGTTTAAAATCGAAACTATTTTCAAACAGCTGAGGGCCAATAAATCAATCCATATTTGCTTGTACTGAAACTGATCTGGAATCAGAACCTGACTGACATTTGGAAGACATTTAGAAACACTGGTCGAATCGTTCGCCATTTCATTTCTCAGGGTTATTGTACCATTTCTACACCCCCCACCCCCGAGTCTTTTATTGAGGATGTGGATTAACACTGCCGCTGCACATTAATATCAACCAGTACAGCGTTCAGGGTTAAAACTGCTCGTTACGTTTTTATTGTGACCATTAATGTACTGAAGTACATCAACTGATCTACAGCAGCATATGAAAACATGATTGCGAATATTGTATTCACTACCAGCTTTATATATTTTAATCCAGCACACTTTTTTTGCATTATTTTAAAATGTTCTATTTCTTAAAAGCACAGTACCTTACAATGGGAGAGATGCAAGCTGGAATATCTTTGCTGCAAAGTTGTAATGTCCATTTCTCAAGTAAAGCAATGATATTATCAATAATACAAGAGCGCCCCAGATGAATTCCTTGTGCTGTACAAACCAGCGCTCAGGTCTCTGCTTTTTCACTCTCCTGAGAACGCAAGCACTCCTGCGCTGGTTTACATAGCTTCTGTTCAGTCCCCAGCTGATGAGAGTCAAGCTCGCCAATACTACTAGCAGCCTACAGACCCTGATCTCTCCCTCAGCCAATCAGCTGCCAGCATTAAGAACACTGCTGCCCACTTCAGCGATTACTTGGGGAGCAGTCAGGTTCCATTCCCATCAAAACACTGCTTTCCAATTATTACAGGATGCACAAATGCAGTAAGAAAATACACATGGACTCAGTTAAATCAGTAATTAACAGAACCCATGGATGATGTGTTCCAGACAATCCACAGATAGTCTTACAAGCATTTTCATTTTACAATTAGCAGCTACTGGCACAACTGCTTTTAAGCATTATATTTTAAATCTTATTATAGGTGGCAATTAAATGCATGAAAAATAATTATAAAAATGACAAAAATGACAACAAATGCTTATTTGACATTGCCTATGTCAGCACTGCTATACAGTTTATTTGCACAAACGTATTTAACCCTTTACTATAGCACCACAGAGCACAGCACTTTTTTTTTTTTTTTTTTTTTTTGCCCGAGCTCCGGTGTCCCTTAGTAAAACCAGGAATGGATCAAACTGTTATGTAATAGGAGCCTTATTTCTATCTCTGTTTGTCTTACTTCTAATCTCCAATCTGCTTCCCCAATTACATCACTGAAACCACCAGCTAGCTTGAAGCAAGCAAGAAGCACACTAAACGCATTTCATATACCTGACCTTTGACGGAGGCTAAAAATAATGAAGCAAGCCTTCGTTTAACGGCTCCTGTGAAAACGCACAGCCAGTAATCCTACAAATGCAATTCCCACTGTGAATAATTACCCCAGACTCTGCATTATTAACAGCAGCTACTTTAACTGTTATGCAAGCCTGAAGGAAAGCATCTGAAATTCTTTAATGCCCGAGTCCTCAAATTTGCATCAGTATGTACAGTAATACTATGCAACTGTATTTATTCATGTTTTGACATGAAGGCTGGTAGTAACCAAAAACGGTAGTAAACATATTGCAAAGTGTAATAGTGAAAGCATGGTAAAGCATAGGGAAGCATTGTAAAGAAAAGCAAGGTATGGTGACACTTGGTAAACCAGGGTAAATTTTGGTAAATGCACAGCACATCCATGGGAAAACTGTAAAAATACTGTGCAAAAATATATCAGGGTAATATTCTCTGCACACTGGCGTACTGATAAACATATATTTAAGGGTAATATTCACTACACACTGGCGTGCAGTTAAAGGATAATTCTGGTGTTGTATATCGTACACATTTTTTTGGCAGGCCCAGATTATCTTGGACTACCTTACTGCAAGAAAAGCGCTAATCAGGTTCTGTGAAACCAGCCGAAAGCAGATTAGACTCCTACAGCTTCTTAAATGAGCAGCCGCTCGAAATAAAAGCAAGTTTAAAAATGTTTAAGCTTCACATAACCAGGTTTTAAGTAGAGGTTTATTTTTCCATTCATTTTCAGCTTTCTACACTGTAGTTTCACGATGCCTTTGGCACTTCAGTGTTTCAATGTAACAAAGTCTCCAGGGGGGTTTCTCACCTCTTGCTGCAGTTTGTGGTTTGTTTGCTTGGTCTCCTCCAGCGAGGCCTGGGCGTCGTTCTTCTCCTTGGTTATCTGGTCCAGGGAGTGCAGAGCCTGATCAGCTGTTTTTGCAGCCTGCGTACAAAAGAAACGTCTCGTTAATAAAACACGTTCCCAAAAGAGCTTCCCCTCCATCACATTCAAAATTAAAAACGGTATGCAGAGCCCTCAAGACACTGGGAATTTCTCCAGGTTTTCTAAAGAAGAAGGTTTTTTTTTTTTTTTTTTTTTTTTTTTTTTTTAAAGAAGCCTTACATTAAATGATGAATATTGTATAGCTCATCATATTGTTATATTCTCACACAGAATTTGTTCCTGTATAAAAAAGTATTCTCTTTGGAACTAGCCTAGGTTTTGCAAGCACGGATTAATCACATGATGAATTATGAACCAGGGAAAACTAGATTCAGGTTAATGCAACGCCTTTGAAAAACAATTGGTGTTTGTTACTGTAGTTCATTCCTAGCAGACAGACGCAGCTAGTATGCACAAAAGGTACTGCTTACTTCAAATATGCTATTTACATTACATAGCAATGAAAAACCAGAGGATTAAAATAATGATGACCAAAAACATACACAATCCCATTAAAGGTTATTTAATGGGCTTTTTATTACGCTACAGATGTCTGCTGGGGCAATGAACCCATCAGAAACTGTGGATAAAAAAAAATATCCTGTGGGCTGAAAATATTGTTTAAATCCATTCTCATAAAAAGGAAAAACAATGCTAATGTATACTAATAAATATCTTTGTTTCTGCTCATGAAATCTTCTTTTATCCACAAACATTTTCAACTGATATCATTAATAACATGTTAATAGAAATCACACAGATGAAGAAGGTAACATTGTGTTTCTGTCCTGAATTATGGTGGTAATTAGCCCACTGTGATCTAGGCATTTCATAAAATTAATCTGCAGAAGAGTAAAAGCACCAGTGTAGTCGCAGTTAGTAAAACAAATCATGCAGAGAAAGATCAGAACCTCAAAGCCATTTCATGTTAGTGGGTCAGTTGGTAGCGGTTACCGAATACCTTTGAAATAGCACTTTTGTGAAGAGCCTCAAGTTCTGTTAATTTCATGGTCCCTTCCCTCTTCTCTCTGAGCAGGGTCTCTCTCTCGGTCTTCATTTCTTCCAGCCTGCTTGCGAACTCTCCTTTCTCCTGTGCAGTGACAGCAGATTGCTCGCACGAGATCTTGTAAATCAGCTCCAGCTGTTTCTTGTCCTTGAGAAGCTCCTGGTTTTCGGAGAGCAGTTTCGTATGAGCTGCCTGAAGGTCTTCTTTCTCCTGCTGGCTGCTACAGAGTGCTTCCAGCTTCCTTAGGAGGCTGAACTCTGAGGCCTGCAGCCCAGCCTTTTCCTTAGCCAAAGCCTCCACTTCATGCTTCAGCTCCTCAATCTTGGAAGCCAGACCGTCCCTCTCAGCCACAAGGTCTTGTTTCTCATCCCCACTGCGCTTTAGCTGGGACTCCAAGTCTTCTTTTCCTTTAATCAAGGCTTCTTTCTCACTGCTCACATCACTCAGCCTGGCTGAAATTTCTTCTTTGTCCTTGGTGGTAGTTGCGGCTTCTTCACACAAGTCCTTGTGCGTCTGCTCCAATTGCTTCTTCTCGTTGAGAAGCTCCTGATTCTTGGACAGTAGTTTTGCATGAGCAGCCTTCAGGTCCTCCTTCTCCTGCATCAGCTTGGTGCAATCAGAGTCAGTTGCCTCTTGACTGCTGCGTAGGGCATCCAAGTCTTTCAAGAGGCTAGACTCCGAAGCATGCAGCTCAGCATTCTCTTGAGACAAAGCTTCAGCCTCTTTCTGCAGCTCCTCAATCTTGGACACCAGCCCATCCTTCTCAGCCAGCAGACTTTGTTTCTCATCAGCACTGTGCTTCTGTTGGGACTCCAGTTCTTCCTTCTCTTTAAGAATGGACTCTTTCTTCAACAGCAGGTCTTTATACTGAACAGCAAGATCATCTTTCTCCTTCTGCAACGACTGCACTTTATCCCTAAGCTCCAACTGCTGGGCAGTGAGGAAATCCTTTTCCATTTGAGCAGCATCCCTTTCGAGAGTCAGCTCACCCTGCACGTGACTGGCTGCTGCTTCTAGTTTTTGACACTTCTCTTCCAGGTCCACCTTCTCTTTCACAAGGGATTCTTTTTCTATGCATTCCTTCTGAAGCTGTGCTTTTAGTTCGTCTTTTTCCCGCTGGAGGGAAACATGCGCCGATTCAACAGCCTCCTTACCTTGCTGAAGCTGGTCCAAGAGGGAAGACAGGCTGACTTTCGCTGCTCGCAGGTCGGCATTTTCTTGGGCCGACTTTTCTAGTTCCCCTTTTAAACTCTCAACATTGACTGCAAGCTGGTCCCTCTCGAGAGCCAAGCCTGCCTTCTCCGAGAGCTCCTTCTCATGCTTCTCAGTCAGATCTGCTCTTTCCTTCATGAAGGAATCCTTTTCAGACTCAATTTTGGATTCCAGGGCTTTCTTTTTTTCCAGCAGTGCCTGGAACCTGTTCTCGAGTTCAACCCACTTTTGATGGAGAGCCTCTTTCTCTCTTCCGAAGGCTTCTTTCTCCTGCCGGAACTTCTCTTGAGTGGTGTCTGCCTCCTCACCCAACAGGCGGAGCTTCTCTGAAGTCTCCTCCCTCTCTCTCAGAAGCTCCTCTTTCTCAGCACACACCCTCCTCTGAGCTGCAAGCAGGTCTTCTTTTTCCTGGAGCAGATGAACCCGCTCTGAATCCGTCACCTCCCTACTGGTCTTAATTTCTTCCAGGAGTTTAGCCAGGCTTTCTTTGGAGGCTAGGAGTTCAGCAGTATCTCGGACCGACTTGTCCAGGTCCTTCTTGACGCTGTTCAGTTGGCTCTGAAGCTCTTCTTTTTTGGCTGCTGAGGCATCTTTCTCCAAGACTGTCATCTGCAGATTTGAGTCAAGTTCTGCTTTGTCTTTCTCTAGTTTCTCTTTTTCTAAGAGCAGCTTGGAGTTTATTTGAGCCAGATGTTCCCTCTCTGTTTCTAAAGCACTGTGTTGACCTTTAAGCTCAGAATGTGCGACCTCCAGCACCTTCTTCTGGCCTTCCACTGCTTCCCTTTCCTCCACAAGCTTCTTGTGGTCTTGTGTTGCTTTTTCTTGAGTGCGTTTCAGCTCCTCAAGGATGTCATCCTTCTGTTTGGTGATCTCCTCATTTTCTGCCAACAGATTCTGCTTAGCCGTGTTCTCATGCTTAATCTCCTGTTGATATTTCAGAAGATCAACCTTTCTGGCCTCGATTGATTTCTGAAATTCCTCCACTTTGCTCATCAATTCCAGCTTGGTGGTCTGAAGGCTCTCTGTCTCCGCAGCTGACTTTTCAATCTCTGCTTTCAGATTCTCTACCTCCTGAGCAAGCTGCTCTTTATCTGATGTCAGAGCTCCCTTCTCTTGTTCTAGCTGCTGGTTTCTAGACTGAAGTTCCTCCTTTTCTTTGAGCACTCCTTCCTTTTCCACTCGCAGCTCTTCGCTTTGTGAGAGCAGGCTCTGGTGCTTCTTTTCCAGGTCGGAATATTTCATTTCCACATCCGATATTTTCTCCACGAGCAAGTCTCTTTCAGACCTGAGCTTCTCTCCTTCTAGCATGAACTTGTTTTTTTCGGAGTTCAACTCTCTCACGTCCTCTGTTAACTGCTCAACCACAGCTTTTGCGGATGCTAGCTCAGATGTTAGAGACTAAAGAAATAAAAAGTAATGGACGGGAGAGGAAGGTCAAACAAAGATGAAGTTAAGCAGAAAAATGAAAACAGGATGGGTTACAGTCACCGATGGCGCAAGCAAGCGCACACACACACCAAAGCAAGTAACTTATAACCGTAAGCAGAATCAATTCTAAAACCACCTGCACTTAGAGTAAGTAGCGGGGTTCCGAAAAATACAGCGTTTGACTTACACTTGTAACTTTCAACTGTTTCAAAATGGCTGCTCTAGTGCGCTGATAGTGTAAGAATTATTGCCTATATTGTCAAACAAGTAACACAGCAATAATGATCCATGATGTGGTACAGAACAGAAAAGCCAGAGCACTAGTTTTTTTTTTTTGTTGTTGTTTTTAAAAATCGCTTATCCTGCAGTGATTTAGAGAACAGATCTCGAACTCCAGTGCACTAAGTGGCTATTTTGAAAATACGTTTAAAAACAGACTTTAAAAGTTATTACATGTGTCAGGATGTTAACCATGAAAAGAAATGACAGGTGTGTTATTTAAACAGTTGTAGCAACACGTAGGGATGGGTAACGCTGTATTGTTCAGAACCCAGGGTGCTTTTTGTATATGCACCCATAACTAGCTACAAATTAAACTTTGTGTGTCAATGCATACAGTGAATCTAACAGCACAGCTAAATAAATGTTATCAGCTGGAATATATAACCAGAAATGATAGCCCCAGAAGGTATTCTAGCCAGTTAAATAAAAATAATCACTACAGAAAAAACTAAACACTAACAGTATTCATTCAATCATATCTCTATATAGCACTGTCCTGACACTTTCACTCCGATCAGTGAAGACCAATTACAATGTGGTTATGATTGCTTCTAACTAGTGCTGCACAAGCCCATTATTTGATTATTCAATTCAAGCACTTCCTCCACATGTGAGGGTGCTGACTGGTCTAATTTACCTCTCCAAGTGAAACCAGTGAAGAAACTATGGCATGGGTTTGTGTGGATTGCTGTTCTTCAGAGCCTAAGAAAAGCAGCAATTATCACAAGTCCAAGCAGCTGTTTCTTTAAGTGTTCACTTTGAATGGTGAATTAGTCTGATTAGCACCAATGACCCTCACCTGACTGTCAGCACCTGATTTCTATGGAGAGCTCAATCTGAACAATCAAATAAATCGGTTCGAGCAGCACTACATCTTAACCAAACAGGCTAAACTTCACTAAAAACGGGACTTCAGCGGATTGCGAATCAAAAGCGCACGACTTACCGCAGCTTGCTCCTTGTGCTGTTTGAGCTCAGCGATCACGGCCTCCATTTCGCCGATCCTCCCCTGCGCGCTCGCCAGCGCTTGATCACTCTGCTGTGCCTTCTGCTTCAGCTCGTCCACAAACTGCTTGTTCTGCACAGCCACTTCCGAGAGGGTCTTCTCATGAGTGGCCTGCAAGTCCTTGTTCTGGGCAATGCTCTTCTCGATTTTCTGTTCCTGTGGGGGAAACATGTAATGCAGCCCTTTTGTAACTCATCCACTAACAGGTAGGTAAAAAAAAAAAAAAGCACTGAAGTGACTACTTGTCTACTGCACTTAATGGTGCATCTCATAATAGCAATTCCAGGTGTAACTGCAATCAATATAACGGTATGGTGATTGCAATTAAGAAAACCAACTGTCCAGCCATTGGCAAAAATAACCAATATAATAATATATACGTACGCGCTTGGTACAGTATGAGCCTCAGGAGTCTACTCACTCATGCAGTGTCTATTTGCACCTTATACTGGGCACCGGAATAAGAACTCTGGTGGATACAGGTATAGGGCACTGGGTTAGACCTCACACGTCCTCTGCTGCTCTTCTATAATCTTACCATCTCTCCCAGTCTCTGCTGCATGGATTTCACCTCTGCCTGGTGATTCCTGCTCATCTCCAGCTGGATCTGCTCTGCTTTGCACGTCGCCTGCTTGAGGCTCTCCTCCATCTGGGCTGCTTTTTCATTGGCCTCTGACAGCTGGGTCTGCAGCTGCTCTAGCTTTCTAAAGCATGAAAACAAGACGCACTGATCAAAAGGTGTTGGATCAAAGCAAAGCAGGCAAACATGTAAATATTTAGGGGACTGTCTTTCTGAGCCAGAAGGGAGGAGTTTGAAATCCATCTATTAATGTGGACAGCATGGAATAAAGATTCCTCCCATACCCTACATCCCCTTAGGGATTGCGTTGACATGTTTTCTATTTAAAGGGCATTTGCTGTATACAGATCTTTTTTTTAATTTTTGCTGTAGCCCTTTCCTATGTACCTTTCCTTCTGATTAAGCTCGTCGTTCATTTTCGTGAGCTGGGCGGAGCTGTCCCCCGATGACCTCATCGTTTCGGTGATGTCACTCTCCAGTTTCGCCTTGTCTTTGGTCAGCTGTTCCGCTCTCTCCTCGCTGGACTTCATTTTCCTTTCCATTTCTAAAAAAAGAGAGAACACGAGAACATGCCGATGGAATGAAAAAAAAGGTTTTAGATATACCTTAAAATTAAAAATCTGCATAAAATATAAACTTTTCTGTTTACGTAGTCCAGTGTTTATAAGGAATCACCGATCATTTGCAATAAAGCAATTCAGAGTATCAGTAAACCCCGAGTGAAGACCAAGACAAAAGCAGTACCCACCTACAAGTTTAGTTTTCAAGGCCTCCACCTCCTTAGACAGGGACGAGCACTGCTCATCTTTTTCACTGAGTTTTTCAAGTGATGCTGAAAGAAAAAGGAAGTTCTGCAAATCTAGAATTACATTTCAGTGAAACGATTTCAGAAGCAAGACAACGTAAGCGTAAACTGTTTGGGTTGGGTTGTACTTTTTAAAAAGAAAGACTCCCAATACCGATCCACAGTACTGTACTAGCATACTAAACGAAACATACAAAACAAAATTACCTTGCATAGTCTGTTGGACTTTCTTGTGGTCTTCTGCTGTGCCATCAAGGTGCTGTTTCTATAAACAATACAAAAGGTTCAGAAGTAAATATCTGTGCTGTTTTCTCTGATGTAAAGCCAGTTAAAATCTCAACTAAAATTCCAGACAGTCGAGAGTCCTACAGAAGTTACAGAATCCACTCTCAAGAAGTATTCAATTATTTAAAACTGCCATATAGGGAACAGACTTACTTAATTTGAATGACTTGGTTCAATTTGTACAGTAAACAGCTTGGCTGAATGCATAAAAATAAATCTAGAAAGGAAACATCTCCACCTAGTGGTTTAACAGTATTTCTGTTTATAAAGGCTAGAATTAAATACATTTTTTTTTAAAAAAAACCAACATTTACATATATAGTACCGTTTGTGAGAGACACAAACCTGTAGAGTCAAAATAAATGGATAGCAATACACATTATTTCTTTTTATATAAGGACTTGCCAATACCATTTCAATGACCTCACTGTCGAATGTAAACAACGCCAATTTACTTACCAAAGTCTGCAGCTGCTGTTCCAAACAGGCCTTGTCCTGGCTCAATGCAGCCAGGCTCTGCTCGAGACTGAAAAGTTTCTCATCTTTTCCCTCAAGCTCTTTGGCAAAGTTATTAGCCTGATGTGTAATGGGTAGATCGAATGGAGGAAAATTGCAAAATGAAAAAAAAAAAAAAAAAAAAAAAAAAAAAAATGATAAAAAATACGTTTAAAAACAGAAACACAATGTAAACACAAAAATAACCAAATCAAAAATTGAATTAACATACAAGAACTGGACAGGAAAACAAAGATGGCAACACATGATGAGATGAAGGAACAAACCTTGCTGCCCTGAGAAACCACCAAGGATTGAGCCGCCTCCAGCTTTTCCTCCAGGCTCCTGATCAACACCATACCTTCCTCCTGTGCTTTCTTCAGCAAGTCCAGATCCTTCAGCTTGCCTTCCGCGGCCCTCACCTCCTGCTTCAGGGTCTCAATGACCTTTGTTTGCTCACTGACCTTTGCCTCAAACATCTCCAGCTCTTTTACCTTCTCTTCCGTGTTGTGCAGCTTGTTCAGGGCGTCTTCCATCTCCACCAGGTGCTGCTCCTCTATGTCCTCCAGATTGGTCTTGAGGTTCTCCACCAACTTCTCCTTCTCCTCGGTGACCTCCAACAGCTTGGTCTTCAGGACCTCGATCTCTTTGAAGCACACAGAGTTCTCCGCGACGTGCTTCGCTCTGATATTTTCAAGTTTCATTTTCTGGTCCTGCTTCAGCTTCTCCACAGTGCTCTTCAGCTCGACGAGCTCTGTGGCCTGCCCGCTGGCCCCTTTGCTGAAGGACATTTTGAGCTCTTCCATGGTTTGCTGGTGTAAAGCGCTGGCTGACTCCAGCTTCGAACGCCACAGTTCAATGACGTCCGAGTTCTCCTGTCTTGCCTGGTTTAGTTTGCTCTTCAAGGATTCGTTCTCTTTGGAGAGTTTCTCGCGGTCAGTCTGGAGCTGGGCCAGCTCCGCTTCACGTGCCTTCTCTGAACTTTCAAGTTTTTCTTTTAAGGCACGGAGTTCGATTTGGTGATCTTTGCTTACGGAGGAGAGCTGATCTCTCAAAGAGCTCAGTTCATCGAGCAGCGGAGCAGCTATGTCGGACTCGCCCGACCCCCTGGAAGCCTCCAGTCTGTGGCGGAGCTCAGACACCTCTCTCATTTGGGACTTCAGATCTCTCTCTAGCTCCATAATGCGGGACTTCTCCGATACAGTGGCTACCTACAGAACATTGTAATGTTTTTTTTTTTTGTTAGAGAAAAGATTTTTTTGGAAAGGGGTATACGCACTTAGGGTGTCAAAGTCATGTCCCAATGGGCCATCCCAGTTTAGCTTTTTGTTCCAAACAGGCCATGAACATGCATCCCTGCTATAAAACATTCAACAACTCAGACTGAAAACAATGCCACACAGAAGCCTTTGTATAAGTTCCCACAGGACTAGGATGGCTAAATCTAGAAGTTCAAGCACAGTCCTAGAGAAGGACTTGATATTTGAAGAGAAATTAAGTTAGAGAAATGAATTACAATATAAAATGGCAAGGCACTGAAACATCATAGATAAAAACAAACCCAATACTCTGATACAGTACCCCCACCAATCTGCTCAGACTTGTTAACTAGACACCACTGCAAGCAGGACTAAAAGAAGAGAGAGACTGAGACCTGGAGCTCAAATGAAGTCAAGGCTACAGAAAAGCAAGGAGTAAGCTGCTGGACAAAGGACAGAATCTGATGGGCAACTGGGGAGAGCGAAGCAGGTTCAAAGCAAGCGGCAAGGCACCAGGGATCAGTGGGAAACAGGCTCGAGCAGGCGGCTGCAATACAGTCACACCACAAGAATGTGCACCTCAGCCTGCTATGCAAAATTTGCAGACACTTGCGATTTATTTTTCTAATTTCAAACATATTGCACAGATAATGTATATGTGCAGATCTAGCACAAACATTACATTTATTTGTATTCCTTATTTTTTTTACCTAAAAAAGGGTATCAAATAACTGCACAGGTTATTTACCATATTCATTTACATACAGATGAAATATATCAATGGTTCACTTTGTCACCGATTGCTATGCACAAAGAGAATGTCAATGTCTAGATTCCTGCAGTCATTCAGTTAAGGATACCTGTATGTAGCTATTGTTTTATACAGCATTTTACTTCTTACACACAATGGCTGAAAACTTGTATGATAAGGATGTAGTTAACATTTCATTTATTGGTATCTGATACTAGATCCAGATCAGACACAATTTTGTTTAGAACCATGTAGTAACAAGATTAAGGTAAGTGGGTGGCTGTGACATCACGACTGAAGGAATGTGTTTGGTTTCATTTGCCATTTTCGATGGCCCGTTGGCGCTTGAGTTTGACACCCCTGTCGGAAAGTCTATAAAAGTAGTCTTGTTTTATTTCTTTATTTAAAAATAACCTAATACATGAATTCATAAATAAAATTTAAAAAAGATACAAAATCAAGTCAGACAGAAATTACGAAGCAGATAAGAGACCTACCACTGGTTCGAGCTCCTAGCTCTAACCTCTGCAGAGAACGCATTTTACAACTGAAACACAGAATTACACGAGCAAGTGCTTTGCTTTCATTTGGATGCGTTAGGAATACAGAACACCCATTCGGCTCTATAGCAGGCATCGCTAAACTGTTCCTTGACCTGTATCTTCTGCCTCAGCTTCTGAATTAAAATGGAGTCCTTTTTTGGTGTAACGAAGTTTATATTTAACTTCAATGCTCACCTTGAGCTCCTCTTTCAACTGATGCTATTAGGACAAGTACCCATCTTCTTGTAAGTTATTGGCACACAATTCAACTAAGGTTAGCAGCTCCCCTCAACAAGTACATTTTTATTACTCACTGATCTGAGGGACTACCTGAGCTGGGCCTTGAGTCAATTCATAAAGACACCTACACTGTTTCAAACATTTATTTTAGTTGAAAAGCAACATTAACATATACTATATATATATATATATATTTTTTTTTTTTTTTTTATTTCCATAGTCTTCCATTAAAATTTCCTCAACATATTCAAAATGTTTGTTTCTAAATTTTGGGGTAGCCACATTGGTCACAAGAATCCAAGCGAGTAATGTAGAAAGGGGACAGCTGTGAGAGTTCAGAAACACCCAGGTCATCATTTAAGCAGTAGATTTGCACAATCCACAATCAACTTGATGACTGGAGTCCCAGGTCAATCTTGAAAACCTACTACGAAAATGGAGAGCAGATCTACGTTACTCACAAAGGATGTTTTACGATCGTTTTAATATCAGATTTTATGCTGGCAAGCTTTCAAGACAGCACAGGGAGTCCCTTCCCCGTTCGAAAGAGGGTTTCGCCACAATCCACTTTCACCTGATGAAGGGGCTTCCTATGAGGACCTGCAAGATCACCAGATTTACAGAGCAAAATCCATTACCCTAGTGTCTTCTAACTCTCTCTGGAGTTTGTCAGCTTTGGTCTTTTCAAAGAGCAGGCTCTGTTCAAGCTCCTTAATGTGGGCATGCTCCAGTTTGGTCTGCGTCTGTTAGTAAAGAGGAAGAGGAAGAGAACACACCAGTGCCACCATCACATGCCAGCACGACAGGAGGCAGCGTGCAGGCCGCGTTGCCAGCGCCTTCCACACGGGAGGAGGAGAGGGGATGCAGTGGAGGAGCGAGTGAGATGGAGCGAGATGCTTTGGTTTGGCATAAGTGAGCAAATGGGATGATTGCAAGAAAGAAAAAAAGGAAAAACGGCAAAGGTGGAATCATGCAGTTAGTGATAGCACTTTACAAAGTGTCTGGAATTCCAACGTATATTATAAACCGATATTGCTATAGAATTCCAATGAAGTGATTGTTAATTCACAATAAATCCCGTTTACATATGAACAGCATTGTTATAACGCTTTAAATCATATGAACCGACACTTGCTGTAAAGTATTACCAAAACCTGAGTGAGTTTTAATTAGAATAGTAGGTAATATAAAAACACCATAAACCCTCACATTTATTAAAAAAAAAAAAAAA
>NC_054555.1:26052140-26127140 GCF_017654505.1 Polyodon spathula | reverse complement strand
GATGCGACTGCTTTCTAAAGGCATTTTATGTGTGCCACACACATTCACAACAGCGTACTGAACCGTAAAAAAACTGCTATTTAAAACGAAACGCTGGCAACAACGTACAATAAACATCGTTACCGTACCTGCACCTTGTCAAACTGCTCCCTCTCCGCTTCCAAAGTGTTCGTGGATCTCCGGTTCAGTACCTTTGAAGGTACCTGTCTTATTGTGTTAATCATCCAGGCGGTTTAATTTTGTTTTCCCACTTTAAAAAAATGAATCCAGCGCGGCGTCCTTCCTGAGTGAAAACGCCAGCTCTGACTGAAGCGCCGGTCTCGTATGAAAACAGGACATTGGCGAGATAGCAGGAGGTACAGCAGCGGCACAGGGCTGAGGCGAGAGCTGTAGCATCATGGGAGAAAGAAGAATGGGTGTTGTGCATGTGTTAATACGTGGATCCCAGCCCAGGTTGCACGCCGCACACATAGCAACGAGCTGTGCGGAATCAGCGAGCTGTTTTAAAGGTAATCTTGAACGATTCTAAACAGGTATACAATCTGCAAGCCGCTGCACGATACGACACGGCACTATTAGGATGTTCTTGTGTGTTCATATTAATGTATATGCGTAATAACTTGCTTTATTTATTCAATTTAATTAACCCTCCTGTTATGTTGCCAGTCAAATTGACCCATTTTAGAGTTTAACATCACTGAAATGCTGTTTAACTTTATTTTTTCAGCATGAGCCTTCATCTTATCCTCTAGGTAGGGGTAATGAACTTGTAATAAAACATTTAAAAAAAAATAAATGGGAAAAAAATGTACACACTTAGGTTCTGGGTCAATTTGACCCGGTAGCTAAAGTCAATAGGGCTTCTTGTGTTCTTGCACAAAATAAACTTCTCTGTTGTTCTTTCTATCACTCCTCACCCCCCTTCATTTTTCTCTCCCTCATAGCTGCACACACATGCACACGCATTTTTATCATATTGCCAGGAGCGCACAGTTTCCCGCAGGAACTAACTCTTTTTGCTGTCGGGGGAGACGCACTGTTCTATTGCTGCAGGAAATGGAACCTCTCTCTTATCCACAAATGTGAGACAAATGTGGTATATATGAATAAAAATTGAATACAAAAAAAGAAAAAAGTTACTTTTATAATCATAGTTGAGTGACTTGATGGTCATTAAGGTAAAATACATTTTTGGGGGGTAATGACTATTTTGAGGTGACTTATAAAGCACTGGGTCAATTTGACCCAAAACATAAAGCATGTATAGCGTTATCAAACATAACAGGAGGGATAAAAAAAATAACCTGGAACTCAAAACAGATCCCCATGTACTTGTACACAAAACAAAGAACCCCAAATATAATATTAACAATAATAAATGTATTTAAGGCACTAGTATTTTGCGAGAGCTACATTATTGTTACTGTTTATAGTTACAATGTTACCATTTTCATTAAACATTCCCATCTGAAAGCAAGCTGCCCCAGCCCCTTTCTAACTGGATACTTTTCCCTTTAATGACTGCAATACACTGTATGAACTCCCCTGTGTAATCATTTAATCATATAACATCCTGTCCACAAAGAATCCTAGAGGACTCCTTGCATAGCCTGCCCTTTACACCAGGATCTGCAGATCTATGTAATTACCTGATAAATACAAACTACCTCATCATATTGGAGAAGATAAAACACTGACATTAGACAGTTAGAAAAGTAAAGGTTCTTTAATGTACCAAAATTATTCATTTTCTCGAAACAAAAACATGTTGCAGATACCAGCAGTTTGGATAACAAAAGAAAATATAAATTTATATATATCTATATATATATATATATATGTGTGACACACAAAAGGTTATTTTCTAAGTGTTTCTTTAAAAATTGTAATTTAATATTAATAATAATACACATTTTAAGTGACTATTAACACTTTGAAATTGTAGTTTTGTTATAAAACATTTTGTATAGCAATCACATATCCTCTCCCATTAGCCTTGCCCACAGTAACCATTGTTGAGATTTCACATATAAAATACTCGAGTAGAAGTAAACTGTGTGACATTTTACTTTAATAGGCATTGCTCTTGCATTGCGCTGCCAAATAACTGGCCTTAAGACCAAAGCAGTGGCTTGTAATTTAGCCCAGTTACCAGTAAGTCAGGCGAGTAACTGGAAGGATAATACAAGAAAGTTTACAGCAGCGCCATATCTATACTTTATAATGCCTACGGCGCAGCCATAATTTTGATTTAATCCAGACCCTGCTGCTACCTCTTCACTCGATCAATATTAAAAAGTGCAGTTACACAATGTTAAAAGCATTCGCTCAAACTGAAGGATGTTTTTTAATGAACACTACACTGTTCATGCTGCATTGCTCTAAGGAAGTGCAGGGGACCATGTTAAGAGAGTAAAATTAATTATATAGGAATTGTTTAAAATAGCATGGTATGTCAACCAGCATTTTATGTGTAATACTGTTTTATTTTAAATGCAAAGCCTGACTTTTATAGCAGTGCGATACAAAAGGTAAACCGAAACCATGGATTTCAAAGCCTTGGTTATCAATCCTTTAGACCTTCTAAAACACATTTATAACAGTCAAGGCCTGGTATTGTAACCCATTGGCTCTGGCAATGTATTATAATATAGTGGATCTCTTATTTTTACATTCTAAAAAGTTTTCAGATAAGCGCTACTAGTTAGACCCACCTCAGTGGCACCTGACTTTATAAATGCATACACATTGTCAGATTTTAATTGCTAAATGTTATTTTCACAAAGCTGCACAGAAAGATATTCTTGTTAGTGTTTTAAGGGGTTGTAGTTAGTGCACTCCTGCTGCAATGCAGAAATTATCTGCATTGTACTGTCAGGTTCTTCTAGACTCTGGCAGCGAGAAAATTCAATTGACCACCACAAGCAGCGAGCATTCCTGTATCCACATGGTGTCCAGACTTCCCAGTTGAACTGGAAACCTCGTTGTGAATCTCGGTTCCATGCAGAGAGCTGCTGGCTGCATTATTTACAGTTTAAATTCCCTGGAGCTGCCCGAGTAGCGCAGAGCTGCTCTGTTTCCAGGTTTAAAGGACTGCCCGATGCACTGCTTCTAGACTGAGAATCGCTGTCCTGCAAAAACACAATAGTAACAACAATCACGGTAACAATAAAAACAGAAGGTATGCTAGCTTTAAAACAGGTACATAATCTGGGTGTTTGTATGCCTATAATATAAGAAAGAAAGGAAACAAATGCATCTATTGTACCTTTGTGTAATGATTTGTAAACCTCAAGAGATATTACTGTGCATTTCTAATCATTCTTTTATATGTCTGATGAATTTTGTTTAATAAAATTGACTTTACAGGTCTGTTCTCGATGTAAACCGGTTACAAAAACCGGTTGTAAACGGTATAAATAGGGGTCGAAGCAATGTTACCTGCTCCTTCGTTTTTGGTTGTGTTATTGACCTGGAAGGACCTGTACTGTTGATGAAATAAACAGTGTTTGTTTGTACTGTCTGTTGTTGAGTGTATTCACTAGATGGCTAACACGTTCTGTAGCTGTCGCCAGAGGCCAGCACAAACCTTGAACAGCACTTCACTTGTACCACTGTAAACTGTATTGTACCACAATCACTAATTCACGCACTAACTGGATGTGTTTTGTGTTTAATGTGGGGATACAAGAACAGGACTATTATTCTGGGACCAGCCCAAGGATTATAAATGTAAGTAATACACGCCAGTGTATTACTGACCAGCATTATTATTTACTGTTTGTTTTGCCATCCGGCACTGGACATAAAAATAAATAAAACAAACCTTTTCACCTGGATTACAAGTGTCTGTTTGTTCTTTAATCACCTGCACACTATCAACCACTTTGCCACAGAAGCTCAATCTGAACAATGGGTTTGTGCAGCTAAAAACAGCCATTAGAAACGGGAAAGCCATCATGTATTATTAAATAACGGTGTGTACATTCCAGGTGTTAGCTATACAAAATAAATTCATCATGTAAACATTTTCTGCTTGCTTTAACATGCAGTGAATGCATAAACACCTAGCAATTCAAAGAATCATTGACTTTGCATCTAGGGAGTGGCATGGAATGAAATACAAGATTGCACGATAAAAATCCCCCAGGAAAGCCGATTAACAGCACTGCTGTAAGAAGCTTATGAAGATTAAGAAGCCAGGTTGACTGATGAAGCGGTACAGGATCATAGCCAGTCAGAGACGGTTAGTGGGCGATCAGGTCACGTGTTTCTAGGAAACCAAAACTATGAAATCATATTGTAAATTAATGCACAGGGCTTGTGTAGTCTCTTATTGTTATAGCAGATCATGTGCAGTTTGGTTATAAGGATGTTTTTTGTTATAATAAAAAGACGCCCCCACATAGATTCTACTCATCAACTAAGATTAAATATTTAAAAAAAAAAGTGTAGTGGTAACATCATATAGATTTCTCTCAATGATATAGAAACATACCTTACGTAAATAAAGTATTCAAGTATTATTATTATCATCATCATCATCATCAACAGTCACATTATGATTAAAAACAAAGAATCTGCTTTTCTTTATTTTCAGTCAATGATCTCATGCCAATCCCTGGCCACCAGTGCCAGTGGGAGTGCAGTAAGCTCTCTACAGCAGATCGGGCCTGTGCGGTGACATACCCGGCTGCTCTCGCTGCTCTTGTGACTTCGTGCCGGGCTAACAGGCTGCAGAGTGGCACGCTCCAGACTGGCAACCATCTGCTTGGACTCTGCCAGCAATCGCTGGAGACGGCTGGTTGGGCAGCACGGCTCCTCCTGTGATATGTGAGAGAGAGAGAGAACACATGGATTTGATTTGATATGCCAGGGGTCACATGTCAAACGTCAAGCGCTTTTTTTTTTTTTTTTTTTAAATAATAGATTTTATAGCAGTATTGTTGTTGTGCTTCTTGGTAGCGTAGTCTGTATAATAGACACTACTCACATTGTTAACAGCAGACTTGAGTCTTCGCTCTCCATTTGCAGTCACTGTCACCGGAGGATCCTCTGACCTGAGCCAGTCATTTCCAACAAGAGAGTCTCCTCTCTGCCCCTGTCCTCTTCTGACTGGAGAGGGAAAGGAAGAAGCCATGGGGGAGTCCAAACCAAGAGAACTAAAGTCTAGCCTCCCATCCCTGTAACAAAATAAAAATAGAACAAAAACATGTAACGATATCACAGTTCTGTGGAAATACAACCTTTGTAGGTTTAATTTGTACATGTTCAAGCATTCTTATAAGAACAAAATTCATAGTTTATTCATATTTCTATTAATTTATTATTTCTTATTCTGCTTAATGTAAACGTCTTGTGTATTATGATATCCCCTCGTAGATGAGCCTTCTGATCATTTTTAAGGTTGTTTACACTTCCTTAAGACCATTTTACTTGCTTGCATCTCTATTTTAGCACAGGATGCAAAACAGAAATGTATCATTCCCACCACCCTAATCGCTTTATCTCCCAATTCCCTTTAGGTAAAAAAATCTTTGAATCTTGTGAGAAAATGTTTTTGGAACCTTATCAGGCGTTACACCTTTAATGCCAGTGTCTGTATTTTTCTGGGAGGTAAAGAAGGCAAAAGATGAACTGCTTTGTTAAGAATATAACATGAATATGGTCCAGTGGTTAAAGAAACAGGCTTGTAACCAGGAGGTACTCGTTTCAAATCCCAGCTCAGCCACTGACTCATTGTGTGACCCAGAGCAAGTCATTTAACCTCCTTAAGTCCTGGGTGAGATGTTGTTGTAAACCTTAAGTCTCATATTTTGTAATCTGCTTTGTGATGGTGGTCCACTACAAAGAGCGCTATATAAAAATAAATATTATTATACAATTAAAAACGTTTCGGTTTTCGACCTTTCTATCAATCAAACTCTTAACCAAACTGAGCTTAATCCCTTCAGCTAGAATTCCTTTCTCAAGTCCGACTACAGTACCTAGAAGTGGATGTGACCCCCAGACCAGCATCACAGGACAGCCACCACGACTCATCTACTCCTGGATCAGCCTTAAAGATACCAACCCACTCCACGTCAGTCACAGTGGAAGCTCTTGTATTTCTCAGCGCAATGCTACACTCAGTGCTGCACCCCACTGCGCAGTCGGGTCTTTGATAAGCGAGACTAGCAGCATTTATCTGGTCCTTACAAGCCACATCAGATGGAACAGCCTCCTTTGATGCGAGGCTACAGGTATGTTCAACCTTTCCTTTGCAGAAGCAAATTCCAGAACAAGCTTTAATGATGGAATTATTTTTCCTCCTTTCTCTCGCTAACTTGACGGGGGACCCTGCCCACTGCACTGTCCTGTCGTCTACATATCCAGTGGTTTTAAATGATTCCTGCATCACCTCATCCTGGTGCACTGCCTCTAACCCTGTTGACTGAAAAGGGAACCTGTTTAATGAGCTACCCTCTAGCTGAGCGATCGCACTGTCCTTCGGTTCAGAGCTGGCAGTCTTAGGCTCGCTACGGCTGGATCCCTCAATCAAGCCTTCGTTTTGCACCATTTCCCCAGAACAGCTGGCGTCATAGTTTGTCGGTACAGCGTGATGGGCCCTGGAGTACTGCCCTGCATTCCTAACTGCACCTCTGTCTTCTGTAGTTGGGGTGCTAAAGTATGTGGGACCTGCGCTCTCATCCCTCTCTGTAAATTTCTCTACAGCATCAAAGGTGTCAGAACTGACTTTCTTTGGAAAAAGCTGTCCACTTTTCTCTGGTTCTTTCCTCCCTGCATCTTTACTCTTGCAGTAACTTTTAGATCCGGGGGCTGTCGGAGGGCTATCGCCACTAGAATAGCAAAAGAAGCTGCAATTACTTACTCTACAAAATCAAACATATTTGATTAAATAAAAATGTGACTGTATTTTGGATAGAACAATCAGGCCCACTCATAAATGTTTAACGACTTATTTAAATACTGTTTTTTTCAACAGAGGTATTCAACTATACTGTTCGGGGGTGTAAAACAAGCAAGTGAAGCTAGTGAAAATGTCCGCAATGACATCTCGGTTGTTTAACATTTACTCAGTTCTTGATTAAAGAACTTAATCTGACTTTTTTTTTTAGTAACTGTATGGAGTGAAAATGTCAGGCTTAGCACGTAATAACAAAAGATGCAGCTGGATTCAACTGATGCGAAATTGAAGAAAACGTAATGAATGCTGGCTGTTGAAGGTTCTGGATAGCTGGATGTCTTAATCAAATAGTTGTCCTCTCTTTGCACTACTCCTGTATTCTTGAAGCAACATGCAGTTTACCCAGAGTCGTGGATTCTCTCCTCCTGCTCCTGAAGTCTCTCCTGTGAGTTCTCCAGGTTCAGGTGAAGTAGCTGCAGGTCATTCTGCTGGTTTTCACAAACCTGTTTAATGCAGAGATTAATTGTATTAGTTTTATATAAATTTATATCCTCTGTAATCCACTCTCAATCTTACTAAAATTACATTTCCAGTTCTGCGTCATTGTAATTCACAGTTCTGATCAAAACTGTTAATTGTGACCGACTGACTGCGGTGGAACCAGCTGATATAATGCCCCCATTGCACTCTGCAAAGGGTAGGTTCCTCAAAAAAAAAAGAACATGTTTGGGGTTCTAGAATTTACAGACTCTAAGAACAGAGGAACAGTAAAGCATGTTTTCACTTTAGTGGCAAAAACAATAACACAAATTATGTAAGAGATCAACTACAATGGAATTTACATGACTGAAGATTACACCTCCCACTGTCTCTTCTGAAAGGAATTCAAAGGCATGCCATCTGAAGCCCGACTCGCAAAGCAAGTTCCAAACAAGAGAAAACAAATAAAGAAAAATGTGGGTGGTGTTTAAGTATGCTGAAAGGATATTTAAATCAAACTGTGTTGACTCTGGGATCCAATTCAAAACAACCTTCTTTCTGGCTCGCAGCCAGACCTCACAATGCGGAAGCTGCACTAGTTTGTCAACTTGCATTTTTCGAAGAAAAGAAAAAAGAAAAAGCTCACTGAGCAATCGGAATGATTGAAGACAGCGAATGAATACCTGACGGAGGCAGTACAACTCGGTCTCTGTTCGTTCTTTTTTAGATTTCGCCAGCTCCAGTAGTTCATCTTTTCTCCTTTCTCTTTCGCCTGAATTTAAAAAAAAAAATAAAAAATCATCCTGTTTGTTTGATTAACCCCACATAATGTATACAGGAGGACATGATTGCAGTCAAACAAAATAAACAGGAGATGAAAGGGTAAGTTGCCGACCAGGAGGATACCACTATAAGCAGAATTTCAATAAGGTAGCCTTACAAGGGTTTCTAGTTGCTAGCTGTATTGTTTGCAACAATTCAATACCAAAACACAGGTAAAATAAATATACACCACAGACAACACACCCTCATCGCTCCAAAACAAACACTTCACTATTCAAACAACGTAGAGACATGAACTTGTGAGACAAAAGAGTTACAGCTGGTAAGAAAATAACAACAAAAAGCGTGCTTATGTCCACGTTGTGGGCCCGTCATTACAAAACCTGAATGAACACACTTCAGATACACAAGCCTAAGGTCCTTCATTTGCATTTCAGGAACGCAGTCTGACCTGAATTAGGTTGGAAAATCATTTAAAAGTCAGCGGGTGTGGCCTGCTCATCAAACAAGGTTAAACACCTGATCATCCCACATGCTAAACAGGTTGCTGTACATTCCTTACAGGGAGGTGGCTGCGGACAATATAAGAGACACACCCACACGTTACAGGACAATGCGTATGCTGATGTTTTACTGTCCCGTTTTTAGAATCCCTTACCTGCCAAAGCAAGCTCGTTATGCAGGTGCTGGTTTTCTTGTTTCAGACGGATAAGATCTTCCCTTTGACTGTTGTTTTCTCCAGTCTTTTCACGTAAATCATCTAGAACAATAATAAATCCTCAATAACAGATCTACTTTACTTATTTTAGAATTGTCTTATTTTGTTAAAGAATAACATCCTGCAATGTGTAAAACTTCAAATGTAGCTGATTACGCCAATATAAGCATGTTTAGTTCTCTACTAATTTAACATGCAGGACAATGTGGAAGTATACATTTACCAAGCTATAATCAATTGTTACCTTGTTTTAGAGTTCCATTTTTTTTTTTTGGTTAAAATATATGGCTACTCTAGGATTAATTTAATTCCCTGACAGGTTATGAAACCACCAGATTTTTCCTTGCATTACAGAACCAGACACATAAAAATGAAGCTCGCTGCCTCTCAATTATGAAGCAATCCTTTAAGCGTGGCACATTTGCAATGCTATACCCTTGGCGGTGTGCTGACAGATGGCAAATGATTTTGTATCCATCAATATCTTCTAAATGTGTCTGTTCTGGGCAGCATGTAATGTAAGCAGCAAAACAATCGATGCTGCCTCCAAGCCCTAACGGATAATTTCTCTTTAGTGTGCAATCAATATTTTACTACCTTTGAGCTTCGCCATTTCGTGCTTTACTTCCCTCAGCCGCTGCTTGATTTCCTGAGTCTCCTTTTTAGCTTTGGCCTCCCCCAGCTTGCAGTCTCTCTGGGCTGTTTCCAGTTTTTTGAACCGGCTCGTGAGGTCTATGATGTGGTCAGTGGCTTCCATCATGTCCTTGTCCTACCAATAATCAGGACAGCTGATTTCTTCATTTAATTTATATCCACGGCCTCTTTCTTTAGCCGAGTTTCAAGACACTCAATTAAATGTTTTAAACTTCTGTGTCATTTCCTGTGCTATTAATCTTTGACAAGCGCATTCATTATATTAAAGTTCTCTCTTACACAGCAACAAAGTCCCAAAAACTTTTCAGATGCAACACCCTAATAGGTTGATTTGATTAAAATATCACCCAACCTGGAACTGTCACAGCAGTTTACAGCACTGGAGAATCACCCTGGATAGCATCAGCTACCTATCCGTGGTTATCCCTATATTACCCCAAATATAGAAATGGTTAAAGCAATTCCGGTGGATTTCCCTGTAAAGTAAAACAAATGAATCCAGCTGCTGCTTATCCTGCCGGGGTATAGATTGATCAGATTAATCCCTGATGTTGCATTCTCCAATTTTAAAATCAATACCTTCCTTCGAAGGAATTGGAATTGATATTTTAGACATAATTGTTGTAATTGATCAAGTGCTTTCATTTGAAGCCAAATTAATTGACTAACACTGACTTCAGTTCGAGTGATCTGTTGACACTGTGAGAAGCTCATTTTAACAGAACGCTGCTAATTGCAACTGTGATCAGTGATGTGCTGGAATGGATTAAAAGGGAATGGGAATTGATTGTAAAAAGGAATTGAAAAACATGAATTGACCCCAATCCTGTAATCAATTTTTCTGAACTATGAAAAACTGCAGTCCTGTATTACCTTTAACTTCAGCATGGCAGACAGTTCCTGCTCTCTGGCCAGCATCTGTCCAACGTGGCTTGATAACTCTACTACAGAAGAATTAAGACTTTGGTTTTTTTCCTGTTAAACGAAAAAAAAAAATAATTATCATTTGTAATACTAGATGCACTGGGGAGGACTATGACACAGACACCTCCATACCCCCAGATTCTGATACTCACAATAATATTTTCTAACTTGTTTTTGGCAACTTTTGTCACAACTGGATGAGTATGTCTCTAGATCTATGTAAAACTGTGTTGATAAACAGGAGTCAGTTTGCCTTGGGTCCACTTGGAAGGGTTGAGGGATTGAGATTCTTCTTGTATAATGTATAAGATGTATAATGAAGACACTGTACCGCTAGATCCTGGCAGTGGCTTGAAGCCTCAAGTTCCCTGTGAAAGATCTCCTGAAGCTGTTCCTGGGTGCTTGCAAGAGCAGATTGACGATCCTTCTGCTGAGCTTCCAAGATCTTGATCTTTTTTGTCAGCGCCCGAATGATATCGTTTCTGTTATGGAGCTCGCCTACATTAAAAAAGATGAAGAACACTTTTACCTATTACATCACTAACATGCTTTATTGCATCACTATACCATTCTATCCAGCATGATTACTATAAGAGTTAATGGGGGCATTAATTAAGTGAGCGGCTCAGTAAAAGAATCAACTTAACGACTTGCTCAGTTCCGCTCCTGCTGAGCCGCTCAGAGCACTCCTGAGCATTTCCCATCAGTGATCAGAGGGAGCGAACGGAACGGCCCCCTGCAGGAAGCAAGTGGAGATGACAGGCAGGATTGGCAAACACGCTTGACAAGAACGATGAACTGGTTTCAACTTATGAAGTTATGTATTAATTGACTAAATAAGATGGTAAACATTGTTGTTTTTCAAATGTGTATTATTAGGCTTGTAGTATTAATATTATTCATAATTTTCATTATTAATGTCGGTATTAAAGACAGCCAGATATGAGGTTCAGTCCAAACAGAGCGCCGAACTCAGTGAGGTGCAGCAGGGCACAGTAACTTCACACAGGGCCATTTCATCTACCATCATCTCAGAAAAACACACAAGCAAAGAATTATTATTCTCCATTTTTAAATGTCTCTCAGCGCTTTAAGTCATTTAAATGAGCTCAGTGTGCTTTCTGAGCGTTCTCACTCTGAGAGGCTCACTTATTTAACACGCCCAGTATGTAGTGGTCTAATTTTTCAGAACTGCATTGTACCATAGTATAATGGATACTTTGGTACAATCAAAGCGGTACGTATGACAGCTCTGAAATTAAAACTTACAATGGAAGGGGGTAGTTTAAGTATAAACATGGCACCATCTTACACATCATGGGGAACTGCATTTCATAATAGATGCTCAAGCGTATCAAAATAGGACAAGCAGTTCCTAAGATATAGCCTCCACAGCCCAGCCAATCAAGTGTCAGTCCTTTGTAAACGCAGGTCACCATGACAGCTGTTGCCAGTGTGATGAAGCCTGTGTCTGTGCACTTACTCTCTAATCTAGCAGCCCTCTGCTCCAGGGTAAGCACTCTCTGCCGATCCACCTCCCAGGCTACAAGCTGCTTCCGGTGAGCCAGCACCATGTTGTTCAGCTCTTTATCTCTGTCTTTCAGCTCTGCAATCAACAGCTGCAGCTCCTTGCGTTGTTTCTGAATGGTCCTGCTCTCTATGTCCGCTAGAGGCTTCTGTGAAGACCAGTTTTAAAGCATTATGAAAGTTCAGTAATGTATCAACATAATTATTTCCCAAACATTTAATGAGTGTATGGTAAGAGGTTTAAATAGAAATCTGGTGAAAGGCACTTTCTTGAAATTATATTTGAATGTTTATTCCATGAAAGTGGACCTCCACATATTTTTATGACAGTCTACTACACAACTGAAAAATATATAAAACCTCTGTGTTTAGATACTGTACCCTTAGGTCAGGGGTCTCCAACCCTAGTCTGGGAGAGCTACTAGGTCTGCCGATTTTAGTTGCCACCGAGTTCTCAGTTACTTAATTGCACTAATTATTAGATTCATTAGTCAAGATTAACATGTGTTCCAGATCTTTAGCCACTGATGATATAAAAAACACCTAGAAAACCTGCAGGATTGGGGCTCTCCAGGACCAGGGCTGGAGATCCCTACCTTAGGTACACAGTGTTGCCATTACAATAATAGAGATAATAATGTACAGAACTACAACAAGTACACTGACACCTTTAGGTTAATATAACAAGTCACTTTGTCTGCAGAGCAGTTGTTTTTGTAATATTCACAAACAGAATTTCTACTTTGCCATATTAAGGGTTTGACTTTTTATTTAAAAAGTGAGAACTGAATTTGTACATGTTGTAGTAATGTAGTTTTTACTGTAATGCTGAATCATAATAATGTAGGTAAAGCTTCCTAAGAGAGCGCATTACGAAATGTGCACAACCCTTTTTCTACATAGTGCAAGGCTTTGGCAGCTCCTATGGTTAAACAAACACACATGCATCTCAACCTTTCTGTTTGCATTACCCTTACCTGTACAAGTTTACCACCAGAGACAGGTGCATGAATCCCAGTAAGTGTATGGCATGAATATGCAGTAGAAGGAGTAGCTGTATCTGTTATAGCTGTGTTTCCAAAGTTTAACTGTGAGGCTGAAGATGACTTTCTTTCTGAGGACTTGTAAATCTGCTGAATACAGAGAAACAGTAGTTTCAACAGCTGCTCCCAGTACTGTAGTTAATTAAAGTGGGATCATCTATTAAATAAAGTTGCAAGACGATTTACTAGATCAGTTGGAATGAACTGATTTGATTTGATATTTTATTCGATTTGATAAAGACTGTGGGTATTACGTTTAACATGAAAATTAAGTGATAAATGACAAACAAATGCGGTTTCACACCTTTTGTTTCGGTGTACTGTGCCAGGGATCTGCAGAATGACCTAAAAGTAAACAAAGTAAGTCAGATTAGGTAATACATCGATGGTTTTAGATTTTGAGGTTCCCATGTATTTACTTCATTTCTCAACAATTATACGATGGACCGTTTTGCAAATACAATATGGATTTTATTTGCTGTGCTGAAGGTTACTACGGACCTACAGAAACTTTGAAATAAAAAAAGTGCTTATCAACATGTTAATATTTTCTGACTATAAACACAATGAATGCTTACCTGTCTTTGACATGGTGGCGTTGGGAAGTGATTGCAGAGTAGGTGTTGTATTTGTGCTATATGGCATCTTATGCTTTTCCATTTCATCATACTGACGCCTTCTCTTGCTATCAAAAAACAATTTATGTCACTATTTGTACCACGGGAATCAAATTAATTTGTCAAAAATGTGTTTCTATTGAAATACATCGACCAATATAAGCATTCTAGTTCGTATTAATAATCTACTATCCATACTACTGACGTTTAGATTAAGCATAATACTAACAGAGTACCTCAAAATACATCAAGTGAATATTGTAATTTAAAACAAAATAAAATCTAGGCTTTTGAAGTTGTACTAAAGAAAAATATAAACTAAATGTCGGAGTGTATTTTTATTTTATTTTAAGCACAACATTTAAAAATGTAACCGTTCTTAACTGTTGTTATACACAAAATACCTAGTAAAGGCAGTACTGCCAGAGGGGAAAAAAACAGACAAAAAACTTTTGACAACTTTTTTCAAGTCACGTTAATTTTGAACAGCGTACCCATTTCAAACTACAAAATTAGAAAAACATATCGTAACGTTAGAGTGACAACGTACTTAGCTGCAATATTGTCTCCTTGCTCTTGTCTTATAGTTATTCATGCTCTGCAATTCATTCACACTTTATATTTATTTCCAATCTGAAAAAATCCACAAGCCACGAGGGGCCTTCTATCACAACATAGGGGGCTACACAAAAAAAAAAAAAAAAAAAAAAAAACAACGGGACTGCAAATAAACATATACAGTTTTATTTAAATACCTAGCCGCTGAAAGACGCTCATGAGCGATTTATCCTAAATCCTATTTTTACATCACGCGTTTAACAAATCATTAAAAAAAAAAAAATTAAAAGACCAACCATTTTCTCTCAGGCAAGCCTGTGACTACCTAAAACTATGCCAAAGTGGGAGTCCGGTTAAGAAAGCAGGACCCAGAGCAAGGCGTGAGGTGTGATTTATATTAGTGTTGAGTATATTTATATGTATTTAAAGAAAAAAACTAAACATTTAGAAATATTTAGAAAATGTTGACGTTTTCGCTTAGTAGTGTATAATGTAATGGTTGTATTTAAGGGCTAGGTTCAACAGTTTCAAAGGTATGACATACTTTTCCCAATATATTTTTTCACTAAGTTCTGTGATGGAAATGAATGGGGCCGCTGGGATCCGCTTTGCTCCTGACTCTAAACGCGGCTAGAAGCGAGCCTTGTCTTTCTGTTAGGAGCCAGCACGCTGGGGTTGTTGCCAATCTGTCTCTTCAGAGAGGACTGTATTTTATTTAAAGTCTGAAATGGCGACCTTCTTGCTGCAAAGTGGTAGGCCGTTCTATCTGGTCCTGTATCCACCTGTCATTAGGGAGTCAGTAACTGAGAAAGACAAATATTAACAGAAGTATTATTGGTAGATACTAATTCAGTACCAGGCCTTCCATTGTAGCGGTGGACATTCTTTACAGCGGCGAGGCAATGTTGTCATGAAGTTAATACTCCCACATAAGAGACTACATAGGGTAATGGGTTTATAGTACATCAAGCTACGGTTTCCAGTTTAATTCTAATCGTGCATGTGTCGGGTGTCATATCTTTGCGTAATGTGATTTTAAGTAAATACAATTGAAGGTCTGATTTCTGACATTTTTATGACTTTTTTTTTTTTTTTTTCTGGACTCTAATAATGTGGGCGATGTTTATACTCTGTTCTGCTCCTAAAAGTCATGTAACATTATGTGAATTTACATTGCTAAAAGAAAACGTGCATTTGCCTTTTGACCCCATGAATACAAGTCCGTGAAAGCTTTGCACAGGAAAATATTAATGCAGTATACAGTAATTTCTGTTCTGCAAAACAGGTGCTGTTCCCTCTCCTTTTCACCAGATGGCAGTAGTCTCATGTCTACCTTGGTAGCGATATTTTTTTTCATTTCAAATTTAGTCACTCAAGTAGTGGCTTTATTAAGATTGTATATTTTTGCAAACCAAAGCAGAAATGTATGTCCACATATTAACCCTTATGCAACAGTGAGGTAACCTATTCTGAGGGTGTATGGAAACTGTCTGACTATCACTGTAAAGATTTTGAGCATATGTTAATTAATTACAAATGCAGATCATCGTTTTCTAAGCGTAGTAGGTGCAAATGTTATGATTGCTCTTATTTGCTACAGTTTGATTATGTTAATGTTTTGGTTTGTTTAAACTGTACCTTATGAATTAACAGTAAACATGTGTTTGGCTTTTTTATATCTGTTATGTAGGTTAACTAAAACAATTTGTGTGCATTTTGTGTGAATATAGCGTAGCACAAGTTGAAGTCTGGTACATTATTTTGGTTGATTAAGGGAGAGAAGGAAACTTGTGTACAACTAAAATTACAATATGTAAACAGGACTGTAAAGAGTTATTTTTTGAAGTAGAATGGACAAAAGACAACACTTTGGAAAAATCTGGTAAATATACACCTATATAAAAAATCTGAATACCTAAAACACTAATCATTTTAGCACAGTATATTAAGAAATTATTATATGGTATTTACAATTGTACTTGCAAAACAAGCTGATGGTTTGGTCCTTTAGGGAAAAAAATGATATTTGGTCAATAAGGACTTAGGCATGACAATTGTACTAAAATAATATCTTGTATCTTTCTAGATAAGAAAATAGCATGGCTACTACTGAAAATGCAGAATCAGGTTCAAAAGAGAGCAACGTGGATCGCAGAAAAGCAAACTCTGACACAAAATACCCACTGAAAGTGCTGTACTGTGGAGGTACGTTGGCAGCGGTCATATGTCATTTGCTAGAGTTCCTCTAGGATCTCTGTTCCTGTTCACAGGGAGGAGTGTTGCAGGGGGACAGGTTAAGGGTTACACTCTGGTGTACCAGCTCCTTAGAAAGAAGACATGCTTGAGAGATATGCTGAGGTCACAGGGTGCTTTTAAATTTCTGAGTTCTAAATAGTCACCAGAATTTGATGAGAAAAAAACTATGTGTTAATGTTTGTGTTTGGCTGCTTGTCCAGTTTGATACCAGACAATGCATGGTAATATAATGGTATAATACATGAAAGGTAGTTGTAACTATACCTGGAATCATTTTTGATACTATGGTACCTGTTCTGTTTTTAAAAAATGCTATTTGTATGCAATCATATTTTTAAACAAATAACAAATAAGTGGAATTATGTCTACTTGTGACAAAACAAATGAGAATAAAAATATTTCTTAACAAAATAACCATATAAGGAGAAACCAAAGTGTTTCACAATTCTTGTATTTTACTTTTTCAATTAGCTGGTGTGAACTGCCATACAGGTTGAAAAAATAAAAGATGAGTCACATTGGTTTTAGCACTATCTATTATTGGAGCTGTTTGGTTTTGTGGGTGTGATTTCTTGCTCTTTTGTATGTGACTTTTTCTTTTTTTATCTGCAGTTTGTTCCTTGCCTACAGAGGTATGTATACAACAAAGCAATGTTGTAATAGGGGCACATGTTGACTAGTATTTATTCATTGTTCTTTTTTAATTAAACTGGTTCATTTTGGCTTTAGCACCATTTTCAATCAATTTTTACTCAATGTGTTCTCCTTATTGCACCTACTGACACACTGCTATTTTTTTTTTTAACATCTTCCCATGCCCCACAAAAAAATTTATAATTAAATACTCAGTGCCCAGTGCTTGTGGTTACATCTCTGAGAAGATGAGCATTGCTCGAGTCCAGTTTGCATCTGTGGTTGGCAGAGCAGTGATACTTTGTTGTTTCAATTTCCAAAGCATTGCTTATTCTTGTGAAAACAGACTTGCTGTGAATTCTGTCTTCCTAGTACTGTGAATACATGCCTGAACCAGCAAAATGCAGGCAGTGGTTAGAGAAGAATTTTCCAGATGAATTTGCAAAGCTAAGTGTTGGTAAGTAAAAGGCTGGCTTTTTCATTGGGTTTTTTTAACATTCACTGAAAGAGGCCCATGTATTATGCATATTGTTTTTGCCCTGTCGGCAGACCCCTTTGTTTCAGCATCTACTTTTTCATTCAGATCAGCAGTGTGTGTAGATCATGTTAGAGTTGTTTCTAAGATCACTGTACCTTGGATAGGTGTTCAAACTTCTCTTTGAAACATTAAGAATTAACTACAGTCCTACAGACGGCCCTTTGCATCTCCAAGACCCCAAATTCCACCCCACTACTGCTGCAATTCTCGTTATACAGCGGAAGAAAAATAGCCATGGCCCCTGACTAAAGCATTATTAAAAGGGGGAGCACTGTGGTTTCTTTTTAGTCCTTTTTACACCTACAGTATATTGTTTAAAATCTAGTAGTGCCCCCGTATAGTCAAAAAAACAATTAATGTTGGAAATATCAACTGTGTTTCCTGTAAAATGTTACCAGTGTAAGAGTAAAAGATCATTGGTGATTTTTAAATGCTGCGTGGTTGTTGGCCTTGCAGGGAACTGTCCAAAACAAGACGCTGGAGGTGGTGAACCCCCAGCAGCTGGGGAGGAAGAAGAGAAGAAGAAGCAAAAGAGAGGTAACAGTGCTGAGTTGCTTAACGGGTTCTCCTCATAGTTCTATTTTAAGAGCTATGACCTTCTGCATTCCAAAACTGCATTTCGAAACTAGATTTACATATGAATGCTAAGAATAGCAACAGATCCAGATGTCGTCAACAGGAAATAAAAATACAAAAAAAAAAACCATCCCTTGTGATGCGGTGTTATCGTTTACAGGATTACAAAATGTTTGGTTACTGAGGAACATAGATTGTGTTTGCCATATGTGACTTGAACATTTTAGTGTCCGTTATAAACAAATCACTGTTAATTTGTATATATAATCTAGAAAATGCCCTATATAGAATGTTTATATAAAACATATTAGAATAACTGGCTGTAGCAAAACTATGTTTTAAGAATAAAGCCATTTGTAACAAACTGCACAGTAGAATCATGTCAGCTGGATGGTGTTTTTGTGTGGTTTTTTTTTCTTATAGACATTGTATACAGCCTTGGGTAGCTGCATCATTATGGTATGATGCGCTGTATTGGCAATGATAGCTCTGCATGTGTGCTCTATACAGATTAGAATAATCCACTATTTTGGAGTGTACAAGATTTATTTGAACATTAGTTTTATTTTCTCTTCTAGGAGGCAGAGGCCAAATTAAACAGAAGAAGAAGACAGTACCCCAAAAAATTACAATAGCCAAAATCCCAAGGGCAAAGAAGAAATATGTAACCCGAGTCTGTGGTCTTGCAACTTTTGGTAAGCGCTGTGCCTGATGGTTATCTGCGCAAGCTGCATGTGCACCCCACGTGCTGTCCTATATACTTTTTATTGTTCGGTGGATTGATCTGAAAATGTGTGCACAGTTTCTAATGGCATGGAACTCAACCCAAAACAGGTTCATCAATATAGGAACCCTATTTATGTGGCTTGGAAATGACTTTAACATGATCGCCCCACCTCATCAGCCCCCTTAGCTCGGTTTAACATAAATATCCATAGTGCGTTCGGGTACCTTTCTGTCTCGTTTGGGATACAGGACTGTGAGTACCAGCATGCATGGCAATGCGACAGAGCTAAGCATTGCCATGTATGGGAGTTCACACCAGCTAATTGAAGGGGATTTACCTAATGTGTTGGGCTCTGGTTGTCTTTATACTGTAATGCATTGGACTGAGCCCTGTTAGCAGGTGGGGCATATCCTCCCATTGGCTTGAACAATCCCATGTTCCTGAGGACTGGCTTTGAGTTATTAATCACCTTGTGGAGCGGACATGTTGCAATATTCTTTTTTTAATTCTGGGGAAAATCAGAACAATCGCTGGCCACATTCTCATTGATAACACACCTGTTTTGTTTTTAATAGAAATTGACCTCAAAGAAGCACAGCGGTTTTTCGCTCAGAAATTCTCCTGTGGAGCCTCAGCAACAGCAGAAGATGAAATAATCATTCAGGGAGATTTTACAGATGATATTATTGATGTGATTCAAGAGAAATGGCCTGAGGTAAAGTACATAAATGAAACGTTCTTGATAAGATGAAAAGCATGTGTTGATCGTGACAGTGGACCAAAAATAGCAACATGGGTGTAACAGATAGACCAGGCACTGGTAACGATGCGACATCTGGGGTAGAAGAATTTTAGCTTCAGTAAATCTCACTATATCATTGAAGACACATATAGTTGCAATGTTTGTCAAAGAATTATACCAAGTTTATTTTAGTATTACTAAATATACAGCAAGTGCTCAACTAAATTGCAAAGCAAAGGCACAACTACAGGCTCAATTAAACTAGTTTTGTTGTTCCATTAATCATGCATATCCAGCTGCAAAATATCTCAATATTGATAGTCTTCATGGATAATTACATTGCTTGAACCTTTCCTATCTGATTCTACTTCTCAGCAGATAGTTTGGGTGGATGCAGACAGGATACCCATGGTAAGACATTGAATGCAATCTGCACCTAAATCTGTTTAAATTTATCCTGAACCTTCTAGGATGGATCAAACAGATTTAGGTGTGGATTGCATTGCACTTGGCTGTGTCACATTGATGTTTTAACCAGAACCATCGTTTCTTCTTTCATTCTTCTTTTTAATGCAGGTGGACGATGACAGCATTGAAGATCTGGGAGAAGTAAAAAAGTGATATCCTGTTCTGAACTTTTATTAAAGAACGCAATGCAAAAAAAACAAAGACCTGGCCAAACACACCCACCAAGAGGCGTTTTATATCTCTTTTATTTACCCTATAGAAACTGTGGACTGGCCACACTGTTGGCATTTTCATTTCTATATAGATGCTTTTTTTCTCTTGGTTGCCAAAGGTCTGATATCTTTGTGAACTGCTCCAAAACACTGCACTAAAGCAATCCTTTATGTGAATAAATAGTACATTTCGGTCTCCTTTGTTGATCTGCTGTTGCTTCTTTAGTCGTAGCACCTGGTCCTGCTGTGTTAACCAGGCCACTATTGATGCTTACACTCTTTGTACCTGTCTGGTGTGTGCTGGCTTGGTTTTTTAGCCTTCAAAACTGTTTAGGTTGCTGGACTTTCTCACAGTCAGCATTATGGGTTGGTTACCAGGTAAGCGGTTATTTTGTGCCAGGTTTTAAACATCTCAAAAATGTGTCCCTATAACATACTGGTATTTTTTAACTGAAATAATAAAGAGCTATGGGTAGGTAGGTAAAGTGCCTTCATTGAAACCACACACAAGTATAAAGACCAGGATTACCTCTAAAGAATGTAACTGTTGGCCCACCTGACCCAGTTCATGTAAATGATCTCAGTAATCTTGAAAACAGTACCACAGTGGCCACCTTGTTTCACACAGTGATATCCACCTAATTAATACAGATTTTTTGGAAGTCTTTGTACGCAACATATCAAAAGTGTTTGTGGTAAACAGACGTTATGGTTGAGAAAATTACGGGCACCCATGGAAGTCAAACTTTGGCTGCAACACCTATTTCTTGGCAAGTTCTGGAGTAATTAAGCCTTGTTTTAAGGAATTGGACAGGCGGGGCGTGTATTCAAACTTAGCAATGCCACTTAACAGCCCCGCTCTTCAGCTCAGCATCCCATCAAGAGGGGGGCACCTTCAGCAGCACATGTGCCGAGGCATGATTACTTCATTACTGTACAGTTGCACCATTTTCCACCTGTAATTTGCTTTGAGCATAGAGTTTCTGAAATGTAGCACTGGAATTCCTGATCGTCCGGCTACAACGAAGCCCTAAGTGGACCTTCCTTTACCAGAGATAACACATACTCGTGGACGGAACCCTGAAATCTTGTGCCAAACTCAAAGCCAGCACTCTAATCACGTATGTGGAATAGAAAACTTAAAACTGGCACTTCACAAACACACGCTTCCTTTTTGAAATTGGTAACACCGAACCATAGCAATTAAAATAGCAAACGGGCTCGAGTTATACAAAGCATTACTGTAGGAGCTTTCTGATAACGCTGTAGCTTAGGCAGAAGTGGTCACTAAGAGAAGATCTTCCATCCATAGAAGCACATGAGTGTGAGCTTTCATTTTTTTTTTTTAAAACAGTAACCTATTTATATACAAATAACCATTTCCTGTTGCATGGTCTGAGTACATATGGCTGATGAGAGCGGTTTTATCATTTCGACTTGTTAACTGTGAATTCAGCAGTCTGCGTCTGAGACGTTGAGCCGTGCACCCCAGTTATTCCTCATGGCTCTGACCTCGAATGTCAAGGAGGGTAATCACAGCTGCTGTGTTTTTAGCGGAGACCTGCTGTCCAGCGTTCTGCCGCCGCTTCTCATTGTGGAGTTTGCGCTAGGGGTCCTGGGCAATGGGATCGCGTTGTGGATTTTCTGTTTCCACTTCAAGCCCTGGAAAACCAGCACAGTCTACCTGTTCAACCTGGCCCTAGCTGATTTCCTCCTGAACGTTGTCCTTCCGTTCCGGACGGATTACTACTTGAGGAACAAAGACTGGATCTTCGGAGACGTGTTCTGCAGCATCTCCCTATTTTTGCTGACCACGAACCGAGCTGGAAGCATTCTGTTTCTAACTGCCGTTGCCGTGGATCGATACTTCAAAGTGGTCCATCCCCACCACGCAGTAAACACCATGGCCCTCACGAAGGCTGTGTACACTGCATGCGTGTTGTGGGTCCTTGCCATATCAATGACCGTGTACCTCCTGACCAAATCCCATGAGTTTCCTAACGGGAATTTGACACAGTGTGACAGCTTCACTATATGCCCGTCTTCTACGTCTGATGGTACTTGGCACAACGCCCTGTTTGTGCTCGAGTTTTGTGTTTCTCTGAGCATTGTACTGTACTGTTCTTTCGGTATAGCCTGGAAACTCAAAGCGAATCTGCAAGACAAACAAGCCAGGATAAGGAAAGCTCTCAAGCTTGTGACAGCGGTGGTCGTATTGTTTGTTGTCTGTTTTCTGCCCAGTAATGTAACTAGAATACTGATCTGGATCAAAAAGGGAAAACATATAAATGACTGCGATTCTTATGAAGCGCTGGACAGTGGCTTCTACATAACCATCAGTCTGACTTACCTGAACAGCATGCTGGATCCACTAGTTTATTACTTCTCCAGCCCGACATTCAAAAAGTATTACATAGCTGTTACGAGACACATGATGCACAAGAAAGAGGATGCACCAGCAGAGGGTACATCAGACAGAGACACAACTCGCACCGCCAGTGCAGACCGCTTGTGAGACTTTGTTGCAGCATAGCTTGGTTTAAAAAAAAAAAAAAAAACCCGTAACCATAGTAGATCTCAAATAAGTAAAGTAAAACAGCCGGCATACATGAGTATTGTGAAGCTCAACATTAAGGGGAATATTAATTTTGAAAAAGCGATTTTGCTGTATTGCTATTTTTGTTTATTACTATTACTGTATTTAGCAAATTCATAATAAAAAATGAATAGGTTGTTTTAGGCTGTAATAGTCTTTATTTAATAGGTTGACCAGAGGCAACTAGAAGGTGTTCAGTGCTTGGAAGACAGGCACAGTCTGTGTTTATAATGCAGTGAAATTGCTGGCAGCAGTAAGGTGAGCGGGAGACTTCATGGGAACTCTTGCCATTCAACCCCAAAATAAAAGGACAACAACAAACATCCTGGAACTGTGACGACATCACAATTTACTGGAGTGGGAATACACGGTTTTGAATTATATGCAAATACTTAGATTATAAAATGGCAACTATTGTCATGCTGTTTATTTCATTATGCTGTGGGATGTTGTAAGTAAAGCCCTGCAAATCCATGGATATCTGCTTTATATCCGGGTGTGGTGTCTTGTTTTACATCTTCCCGGTGGCGGATATAACTATTAATATTCGGCTGATAAAAGTTCAGCTTGTGTTTATCTTGCCTTGTCAATCCATCAGTTTATTTTCCCATTGCGAGCCCAGAGTACAAACAGTGAGAGTAAGCATGTGACCACATTGTCTGACCCGGTCACCTGTTTGCACTTTCCTTAGTTGAAAACGTTTTCGGACTCTGTTTTTTAATATGTAGAACCAGATTTACAAGAAACGAATCACAGATGAATACATCTTAAAAGGAAAAATGAGAAAGGCACGTCATCAATTTGTAAAACATTCCGATTACTTGCAGATGAAAACGGACACACCGGCTGGACACGCCGCCTGTCTCATGCAAGAAAGTCTGTGCTTTCAAGTACCCATAAAACAGGTACATCCAACTTAAAAGTGAAACGCAGCAGGGGTCACGATTCAGAGCCGACGGTAGGCAAGGCTACAGGCGGCTCTTGTTGTAGCTCAGCTTGTGGCCTCCAGAAGTCTTATTGACTTAAGTGGTTTATTATTTTTGTAACGTAAAATGTTATTTGTTCTGACGCACGTCACTGTTCTACATTACGCTGCTGTTCCTGTAAGATTGCTGTTTAAAAATTGTCAGGTTAAAAAAAGAGACCTCAGATGGCTTCCTGATATAAGTGAAAGTTAATTACTTGCGTTCGAAAATGTTAATTAGTAACAATCTACAGTTACTAATATAGTGAAATAACAGCAATAAAACATTTACAAAATTACAGCTAGAATATCCAATGTTTTCCTTTTTTTGTGCATAGACGCGCAGGTAAACTGGCACAGAGAAAGAGAAAAAAGAGAGAGAACAAAGTGACCGAAACATACACGCACACACTTTACAAGGGTCGCCGTAAAACCCGTTCACAGACGCCCGGAGATGCCCGGGGAAGACCGGGTGAGCCCGGAGGCGACTGGATCCGTCCGGGGAAGACCGAGTGAGCCCAAAAGCGCCTGGAGGCTCCCGGGGGGAGCCCGGAGGCAACTGGAGCCGCCCGGGGAAGGGCCCAGAGTCTCCCGGAACCTATTATTATTATTATTATTTATTAAAAATAATAATCACGTATTTATGTATTAATGTATCACGTTCTTTAGCCTTTGGCAAACCAGCAACCAAATAAAGAACAACTTCATTCAGGATATTGGGCTCAATACTCAAAGGTCATATCCTTCGGTACAATCAGTCAATTTAGGATTCAATCAGTGAAAACAAAAAGGTATATTAACAGGTACATTGCCTTCCTCCCAGGAAAACAAGACGAAGACTGATGAACTTCGATTCAACTGTTTCCAAAGGGTACTGTTTACTTGGGTAGTACCAGTTAAAAAACAAAAACAAAAAACTGTAAATTGACTTATAATCATTGGAATAGCTAATTCCTGCCATCCCATGTTATTCATTGCGCACTTACAGGATACAGGATGGTTGCCTTGCAGCATATTCGCACGCACACCGCGTAGTTTTCTACATTCTTGCTTGGTAAGCCATGTAACTAAATTCCATGAAACAGGAACCCATTTAATCCTTATTCAGCTAATCTATCTAAGTAAGCAGAATAAAAATAAAAAAAAAACTTACTATTGCATAAATAGTCTGACTGGCCGCTGAAAAATGCTTAAATAGACTTCATCATTTCGACTTGTTAACTATGAATTCAGCAGTCTGCGTCTGAGACGTTGAGCCGTGCACCCCAGTTATTCCTCATGGCTCTGACCTCGAATGTCAAGGAGGGTAATCACAGCTGCTGTGTTTTTAGCGGAGACCTGCTGTCCAGCGTTCTGCCGCCGCTTCTCATTGTGGAGTTTGCGCTGGGGGTCCTGGGCAATGGGATCGCGTTGTGGATTTTCTGTTTCCACTTCAAGCCCTGGAAAACCAGCACAGTCTACCTGTTCAACCTGGCCCTAGCTGATTTCCTCCTGAACGTTGTCCTTCCGTTCCGGACGGATTACTACTTGAGGAACAAAGACTGGATCTTCGGAGACGTGTTCTGCAGCATCTCCCTATTCATGGTTGCCACGAACCGAGCTGGAAGCATTCTGTTTCTAACTGCCGTTGCCGTGGATCGATACTTCAAAGTGGTCCATCCCCACCACGCAGTAAACACCATGGCCCTCACGAAGGCTGTGTACACTGCATGCGTGTTGTGGGTCCTTGCCATATCAATGACCGTGTACCTCCTGACCAAATCCTATGAGTTTCCTAACGGGAACTTGACACAGTGTAACAGCTTCACTATATGCCCGTCTTCTACGTCTGATGGTACTTGGCACAACGCCCTGTTTGTGCTCGAGTTTTGTGTTCCTGTGAGCATTGTACTGTACTGTTCTTTCGGTATAGCCTGGAAACTCAAAGCGAATCTGCTAGACAAACAAGCCAAGATAAGGAAAGCTCTCAAGCTTGTGACAGCGGTGGTCGTATTGTTTGTTGTCTGTTTTCTGCCCAGTAATGTAACTAGAATACTGATCTGGCTCAAAAAGGGAAAACATATAAATGACTGCGATTCTTATGAAGCGCTGGACAAGTGCTTCTACATAACCCTCAGTCTGACTTACCTGAACAGCATGCTGGATCCACTAGTTTATTACTTCTCCAGCCCGACATTCAAAAAGTATTACATAGCTGTTGCGAGACCCGTGCTGCGCAAGAAAGAAGATACACCAGCAGAGGGTACATCAGACAGAGACACAACTCGCACCGCCAGTGCAGACCGCTTGTGAGTTTGCTGCAGCACAGCTTAGCTTAGTTTAAGCATAGCAGATCGCAATTATGATTATTGTTCAGCATTAAGGGGAATATTCATTTGGAAAAAAAGCTATTTTGATGTATTGCTATTTTTATTTATTACTGTATTTAGCAAATGCCTAATAAACACAGTCGAACTTGATTTAATAGTTTGACCAGAGGTAACTACAAAGTGTTTAGTGCTTGGAAGACAGGATCAGTGTTTATCCATCCATCCATTATCATTAAGCGCTTAATCCGTTACAGCAGGGCTTCTCAAACTCGGTCCTCGGGACCCCCTTTGTCTGCTGGTTTTCATTCCAACCGAGCTCTCAATTACTTAATTAAACCCTTATTTGAACTAATAATTTGCTTAATTAGACCTTTTTGCTTGTTTTCAGCTCTTAAACAGTTGCTGTTCAAGTTACTTGTCAAAGTAACTTGAACAGCAACTGTTTAAGAGCTGAAAACAAGCAAAAAGGTCTAATTAAGCAAATGATCAGTTCAATTAAGGGTTTAATTAAGTAATTGAGAGCTCGGTTGGAATGAAAACCAGCAGCCACAGGGGGTCCCGAGGACCTAGTTTGCGAAGCCTCCTTTACAGGGGCCTGGTGAGCCGGACCCTAACCCGGCAGACACAGGGTGCAAGGCAGGACTACACCCTGGACGGGACGCCATCGCAGGGCAATTTAGAATGACCAGTCAACCTGATCAGCATGTTCACTGTGGAAGGAAGCCGGAGTACCCGGAGAAAACTCCACGCAGACAGACCCCTAAACTGGAAATCGAACCCAGGACCCTGTCTGTGCTTACAATAATAAAAGGGACAACAACAAACATCCTGGAACTGTGACGACATCACAATTTACTGGAGTGGGAATACACGGTTTTGAATTATATGCAAATACTTAGATTATAAAATGGCAAATATTGTCGTACTGTTTATTTCACTATGCTGTGGGATGTTGTAAGTAAAGCCCTGCAAATCCACGTCTATCTGCTTTATATCCGCGGATGTAGGTGTGGCCTGTTGTTTTACATGTTCACGGATGGCGGATCGGATGCGGATATAATTATTAATATTCGGCTGATAAAAGTTCAGTTGTGGGTGAGGCTGTATGATAATTCTTGCCATTCAACCCCAAAGTAAAGGGACAACAATAAATATAAGTAACATCTCGGAATAGTGACATCATCGACAACTTACTGCAGCGGGAATACTGGGGTTTGAATAATACGCGAATGTTTACTGTTCCTCATATACAGCTGAAGTGTAGGAGTCAAATTCCATTGCACAATGGCAAGAACAACATCCTGTGCATTTCAAAATGCGATGGGATGTCATAACCTTGGTGATATCACAGGATCTCTTCAACATATTGTATTTTTTTTTTTTTTTTTTTCGAAATACTTCGCAGGGCGGCAGGTACAACGGTGTAATTATTAGTTTAATAGTACGTGTATGCGCGTATCTAACTAAACTGTACAGAAGCATAACTGCAAATAAGTTATTTTGATTGTACCGTTAGTTTGCAGTGGATCCCTTTGTCAAATAATGTTTTTAATAACTGTACACTGTAAAATACTACCCATTGCAAAGCAAGCCACCAAACTTAAACACAGTCAGTATTTTTTTGTATAAGTTATGTACTTGATAGACAAGTACACATCTTGTGACCTTTCATGGTGCTACCATCATGCATTATGCACTTTCCACTGTATTTAATGTATTATGCTTTTTTATTTTATATTTTTAAAAACTATATCATGTATTATGCATTTCTCTGTATTTGAAGTATTATGGATTTTCTTATTGTTACTGCATCTTGCAAAGCGCTTTATAAAATAAAGATTGATTTCATAACATATGAACATTAAATACAGATAATACAGGGGGGGAAGTATTTAATTTAGCAATAATATATAAAAAGTAGTTTTAAATCATATAAACTTTGTTGTGAAACTGTATTGAACTTCCCCACCCATGTACATTAAAACATGAACATTGTAAACATGCCAGGACTAAATAATAAATATATCTTCATGGTTCTTTAAAAACAAAATTCAAAACCTGTGCAAGCTTCTCTTTGCTTTAAATAGACTTTTTTTTAGTGCAATAGGACTGGGCACAAACAACAGCCTTATATCCACTGTGCGAGAGAACGAGACAGCACTGCCTGTTCGTTACATTAGGAATCCGCATGAAACATAAACTGTACATATAATATGCTTAGATTCTATAGGGTTAAACATGGTACAATACTCGGAGCCCCAATTAGTATCGTGTTCCTCATATATGACTAGATGTTTACTATAGGGCTGTGTAGTGCCTTTTGGCTTTACAGTACTGTGGTACACACTCAAGAGGCTTGCAGCTACCCACAGGGCATTTACATGCATACAGAAATACGTTTGGAAGGGGGGGGGGGATTGCCATTGCTTAAAATTACCTTTACAATGTCTGGAGTGGAAATGTTTGCAGGAAGAGGCTTCCCCTTGTGTCTCAGATATTCAGATACAAGAGAAGCTGCACCATCAAGGCTGGGAAGAAAAGGCGATCAGAATGAATTGAAGTTTTTATTTTTGGTCCACAATACCAAGAGTCCATGTGATGCTATATATCAAAGTTATATTGGTATAATCTTATTGTACTGTTTAACAATCTATAACAAAAACTGCAATTCTACTAAAAAAAAACAAAAAAAAACAAAAGAACAGCCACTATCAGACACTGTGTCAATACATACTATTGATAAAAGTCAAATGCACACTATCCCAGAAGCTTGAATAACTACTCTGGGATTTCCACCCCCCCCCCCCAAAAAAAAAAAATAAATAAATAAATAAAAAATCAGGAAATTTTAGAAAACAAGGAACAAAAGTTTCTTTTTCTTTCCTTTGCTCTGTGAGGTCATTCCCATTTCCATGAACCACTAAGAGGTCTGTGCACATCTGCATACACACACAGTGCAGCATATAAAAGACTCCAGCAAGAGAACTGTCAACCACAGGCACAACACACAGCTTCCCATTCAGCAGGCACAGGACAGCTCTACAGCTAACATTTGCCTTAATTCGGTTCAGCGATGGAAAACCAGTCATGCTGTGCATTTCCAGAGCCAATCTTGGACGTCACCCTGCCACCAGTGCTTATATTTGTGTTTATATTTGGTACCATAGGCAATGTAATTGGCTTGTGGATGTTCTTTTCTCTAATGAAAACCTGGAAACCGAACAGCATTTACCTGCTGAATCTGGCAGTGGCAGACACAGTCGTCATATTTTGCCTTCCCTTCCGTGCCGATTACTACATAAGAATGAAGAACTGGATCTATGGAGATGCCCCTTGCAGGATACTGCTGTTCATGCTGGCTGCAAACAGGGCTGCCAGCATCTTCTTCCTTACTGCCGTTGCAGTGGACCGTTACCTAAAGATCGTCCACCCTCACAACAGAATCAACAAGATGAATTTGCGGTACGCGGTGTGCGTTTCGTGTGGCCTGTGGGGGCTCATCGTTGCAATGACCGCTTACCTCCTCTTTGAACCGCACCTGTTTCTGCAGAACAACAGAACGCAATGCGAGAGCTTCAACATCTGCCCCGGCACTAACCCATTAGCAATGTGGCACAACACTTACTACGTGCTCCAGTTCCTCATGCCTGTGTGCATTATCGCATACTCTACAGCCCGCATAGCCTGGCAGCTGAGAAGCAGTACAATAGATAAGACTGGCAAAATCAAGAGAGCTGTACACTTTGTAATGGTGGTTGCCCTTGTTTTCACCATTTGCTTCATCCCCAGCAGTATGTCCAGAGTAGCGGTCTTTATCCTAAAGTCTCAGTATTCAGACTGCAGTTATTTCAGGGAAGCCAACCTGGCTTTTTATACCACGGTTTGCTTCACTTACTTCAACAGCTTGCTGAACCCAGTGGTGTATTACTTCTCAAGCCCTGTATTCAGTAAGGAGTTTAAAATAGTTTTCAACCGACTTATGGGTCGAACATCTGCAGAGGATGGTGATCAGTCAACAGAAACAGGGACCAACTCAACCTCAACTACACACACCACTACTTAGCAAGGATTCCTTCACAATGATGAAAGCATTTGTGTGTGAACTAGGGGTGTAGAGAATGTCATCCTTTAATAGAATTATTGTGAAGGTATGTGTTGTAGCACAATAAGGTAAAATAAGCTAGTAGGTTATGTTTTTTAATTAAAAACAACAAATGCATATTTTAATGCACTTGTTTAATCTTATATCTGGGTGGTTGTGATTTATAATAGTTTGTTATTTTCTCATTAAAATATGTTTTCTTTCCTGATAAATGTGTAGTGAAAAAAAATGAAATACTGACTCCAACAGAAACAATTAAACCAATTGAAATGTATGTTTACAGTGAATGCAATGTGTAGAATGATCGAAATAATAATTTAAGAAATATAGAAATGTAGCAAAATGCAAAGCATTGGAAACCAGCTTTTTACATGTACTGTAACTCTTATTAAATTACTAATCTAAGTACTTCAAAATGGGTCTGGTCTTGTAGTGTAAAATTAAGTCATATAGACTGTTCAACAAAAAGCTTTTGTACAACAGTGTAGTTATTAATTTAACAGTACGTATCTGATCTCTAATTATTGAAACAATTACAAAAAGTAATTGATTTGTACCATTATTGTATAGTGAATCCCTTTATCAATGTGTGTTTTTTGTGAAACTGGACACCGTAAAATACCAGCCATAGCAAAGCAAGCTACCAAATGTACTCAAAGACTGTATTTTTTGTGCAAGTTATCTACTTGCTTAAAAAGTAGACAAGTACACACCTTCTAATGTACTGAATGGGGCTATCAAACCCTTCCATTTGTAGCATAATATTTCATGGTATATAAACATTAAATACAGATAATACATTAATTAAATGTATTTATTTTAATATATGAATAGTAAACGTGTTGCTGTGAAACTGTATGGAACTTATTCGCCCCCCACCCCGTGTACATTAAAACATGAACATTGTAAACATGCCAGGACTAAATAATAAACATAACTTCAAGGTTCTTTTGTGATCATGCTTTTTTGTTGTTCTATAAACTGTCAAAACATGTATGCAAACAGTGAGCAAACATGCAGAATATAAAGGGTTAAATACAGTTCAATGGAAAGCATAGGACATTTACAAAACAGTCTTATATCCACTGTGCAAGACAGCCAGACAGCACTGCCCATTACAGTAGGAATCCACATGAAACAAACTGTACATATAATATGCTTAGATTCTATAGGGTTAAACATGGTACAATACTCAGAGCCCCAATTAGTATTGTGTTCCTCATGTACGATTAGACTGTTTACTATAGGGCTGTGTAGTGCCTTTTGGCTTTACAGTACTGTGGTACACACTCAAGAGGCTTGCAGCTACCCACAGGGCATTTACATGCATACAGAAATACGTTTGGAAGGGGGGGGGGGATTGCCATTGCTTAAAATTACCTTTAAAATGTCTGGAGTGGAAATGTTTGCAGGAAGAGGCTTCCCCTTGTGTCTCAGATATTCAGATACAAGAGAAGCTGCATCATCAAGGCTGGGAAGAAAATGCGATCAGAATGAACTGAGGTTTTTATTTTTGGTCCACAATACCAAGAGTCCGTGTGGTGCTATATATCAAAGTTATATTGGTATAATCTTATTGTACTGCTTAATAATCTATAACATCAACAGCGATTTTAGTAAAAAAACAAAAATCAAAACAAGGAGTCACTATCACACTGTGTCAATACATATTGTTGATAAAGTCAAATGCACACTATCCCAGAAGCTTGATTAACTACCCTGGGATCCCCCCATCCCCCCTGCCACCACACACTTCAGGGAATTTTAAAAAACAAGGAACACAAGTTTCTTTCTTTCCTTTGCTCTGTAAGGTCACACCCATTTCCATGAACCACTAAGAGGTCTGTGCACATCTGCATACACACACAGTGCAGTATATAAAAGACTCCAGCAAGAGAACTGTCAACCACAGGCACAACACACAGCTTCTCATTTAGCAGGCGCAGGACAGCTCTGCAGGTACCATTTGTCTTAATTCGGTTCAGCGATGGAAAACCAGTCATGCTGTGCATTTCCAGAGCCAATCTTAGACGTCACCCTGCCACCAGTGCTTATATTTGTATTTGTATTTGGTACCATAGGCAATGTAATTGGCTTGTGGATGTTCTTTTTTCTAATGCAAACCTGGAAACCAAACAGCGTTTACCTGCTGAATCTGGCAGTAGCAGACACAGTCGTCATATTCTGCCTTCCCTTTCGTACCGATTACTACATGAGACTGAAGAACTGGATCTATGGAGATGCCCCTTGCAGGATACTGCTGTTCATGCTGGCTGCAAACAGGGCTGCAGGCATCTTCTTCCTTACTGCCGTTGCAGTGGACCGTTACCTAAAGATCGTCCACCCTCACAACAGAATCAACAAGATGAATTTGCGGTATGCGGTGTGCGTTTCGTGTGGCCTGTGGGGGCTCATCGTTGCAATGACCGCTTACCTCCTCTTTGAACCGCACCTGTTTCTGCAGAACAACAGAACGCAATGCGAAAGCTTCAATATCTGCCCTGGCACCAACCCATCAGCAATCTGGCACAACACTTTCTATGTGCTCCAGTTCCTCGTGCCCGTGTGCGTTATCTCGTACGCTACAGCCCGCATAACCTGGAAGCTGAGAAGCAAGACAATAGATAAGACTGGCAAAATCAAAAGAGCTGTACAATTTGTAATGGCGGTTGCCCTGGTTTTCACCATTTGCTTCATCCCCAGCAGTATGTCCAGAATAGCGGTCTTTATCCTAAAGTCTCAGTATTCAGACTGCAGTTATTTCAGGGAAGCCAACCTGGCTTTTTATACCACGGTTTGCTTCACTTACTTCAACAGCTTGCTGAACCCAGTGGTGTATTACTTCTCAAGCCCTGTATTCAGTGGGGAGTTTAAAAAAGCTTTCAACCGACTTATGGGTCGAAAATCTGCAGAGGATGGTGATCAGTCAACAGAACCAGGGACTAACTCAACCTCAACTACACACACCACTACTTAGCAAGGATTCCTTCACAATGATGAAAGCGTTTGTGTGAACTGGGGGCGTAGAGAATGTCAACCTTTAATATAATTATTGTGAAGCTATGTGTTGTGGCACAATAAAATAAGCTAGTAGGTTATTATGTTTCTTAATTTAAAAAATAAAGCACGGTTATTTCTGGGTGGTTGTGATTTATAACAGATTGTTATTGTCTCATTAAAATATGTTTTCTTTCCTCATAAATGTGTAGTAAAAAAAAAAAAAAAAGTGAAATAGACTCCAACAGAAATGAGTAAACCAACCGAAATGTAAGTTTATAGTGAATGCAATGTGTAGAATGATTGAAATAATAATTTATATTAGATATAGAAATGTAGCAAAATGGAAAGCATTGGAAAACAACGTTTTACATGTACTGTAACTCTTATTAAATTACTAAATCTACTTCAAAATAGGTCTTTTCTTGTAGTGTAAAAATAATGGTCATATAGACTGTTCAACAAAAAGCTTTCTTACAACAGTGTAGTTATTAATTTAACAGTACAAATCTGAACTAATTATTGAAACAATTACAAAAAGTAATTTTGATTTGTACCATTATTGTATAGTGAATCCCTTTGTCAAATAATTTTTTTTTTTCTTTCTAACTGTACACTTTAAAATACCAGCCATAGCAAAGCAAGCTACCAAACGACACATGCTGTATTTTTTGTGCAAGTTATCTACTTGCTTAAAAAGCAGACAAGTACACATCTTCTAACGTACTGAACAAACCTATCAAACCCTTCAATTTTATATCATAATATTTCATGGTATATAAACATTAAATACAGACAATACAGTAATATAGAAATAGTAATTTTAAACCAAGTAAACTTGTTGCTGTCAAACTGTATTGAATTCCCCATGTACAATTGCACACATTAAACATGCTAAATAAATGCATCTTCATGTTTCTTTTGTGATCATGCTTTTTTGTTGCTCTACAAACTGTCTAAACATGTATGCAAACATTGAGCAAACATGCAGAATATAAAGGGTTAAATACAGTTCAACTTCAATAGAAATGTTGTGTGAAAAAGACAAACAAAAAAAGCTTGATTATTCTAATCTTTATTTTAAATATTTACCAAGTATGCATTGCTACTGTAAACTACGTGTGAAGCATTCAGATTTTACTGGGTAGCTTTCATAAATGAGTATTAGTTTTCCAATACATAAAAATATAAAAGTATGATTAAAAAAGTGTTACATATCTTGCCACAGGAAGATAAAATACAAAGCAGGGATTCTGTTTATGTAAGGCAATCCAACAGTCTCTTTTCATCACCAGCAAATTCCTGTGGAGAACCAAAAATAAATTCATGAAATATAAACTAAAGCTTCTCTTTGCTTTAAATAGACTTTCAAAAGGAACAATTTATATTCCTAGTGGTTTTCATTTTACATCCGTGTAATAGGACTGAGACTGGGCACAAACAACAGCCTTATATCCACTGTGCAAGAGAGCCAGACAGCACTGCCCGTTCGTTACATTAGGAATCCACATGAAACATAAACTGTACATATAATATGCTTAGATTCTATAGGGTTAAACATGGTACAATACTCAGAGCCCCAATTAGTATCGTGTTCCTCATATATGACTAGATGTTTACTATAGGGCTGTGTAGTGCCTTTTGGCTTTACAGTACTGTAGTACACACTCAAGAGGCTTGCAGCTACCCACAGGGCATTTACATGCATACAGAAATACGTTTGGGGGGGGGGGGGGGAGGGGGGGGGCGGGGATTGCCATTGCTTAAAATTACCTTTAAAATGTCTGGAGTGGAAATGTTTGCAGGAAGAGGCTTCCCCTTGTGTCTCAGATATTCAGATACAAGAGAAGCTGCATCATCAAGGCTGGGAAGAAAAAGGTCAGAATGAATTGAGGTTTTTATTTTACCCACAATACCAAGAGTACGTGTGGTGCTATATATAAAAGTTATACCGTGTTTTATTGGCTTGCCTGCTAGTTAATACTTTTTCTACAAGCTAGCAACGGCTCTCGATCATTACCAAGCTATACAAAGAAAATCCCCAGCAAACACAGTCAAACAGCTTTAAATACATAAGTGTAGAGAAAGACCAGCTGTCTTTGGTGACCACACCGCCTGTTAAATCCATGTGTACACATATATTGTTTGCTAAAGTAACTGTAGTCTCAAAAGGTTTGGTAAACCAGATGATTTTTTTTTCGGGTATTTACAGAACTTGTTTAAATGACCCATTCTCTATGGAGTTAAAGAGTTTATTGTAATGAACCTCCGGAGGGTTATTGCCCCTGGTACCTACCAGCTCTTGTTTACAAGGTAGTCCACAAGGCCCTCCACCTGGTTGGATTTAATCACATGCTGTCTCAGGAGAGGGAGGAGTTTGGTCTTGATCAGTTTCTCATACAGTTTATTGCTATTAATGAAATCCAAGACCAACTCTTTAATCTGAAAGAAAAAGGGTACAATTATGAAAAGCGAAGTCAAGTAGACAATTGTTTTGGTTAGTGCCTTCATCAGTGTGTAAATCAGGCTGTTTGAAATCCAAAATGCTAAAAATATATATATATATATATATATATATCTATCAAGAATGATTCGAATCAGTGGTCCTCAGGTAACGCGAACAAAACACATTAGTATCATTGAGGCCAGAAAATGAAGTCAAATGGGGAGGTCCTCATTACCTGCGCTGAAAACCCAGCAACTTCTCCTGTGTTCATATGTGCCTCAACTTGTTGAAGTACAGTTACTAGATTACTTGTGGAAAGAAATCCCTGAAGAAAAAAAGCAAACATAAAAAATATTGAACAAGCTAGTCAAAACAGTGTAAGCAAAGCTGCAAGTGGCTGCCAAGAAATCACAAATGTTAATTCAGTACCAAAAGGTAGAAATCAGGCATCATCCTATTTTGTACAATCACTTTTTTCTTTTAGTAAGTGTACATTTTTATCATTTTAATTTACGCAATTTAAAGTGGTATTTTACCATCTTTTACTATTTCTCAATTGTTTTGTATACTATTCATTTTGTTGTTTCTATCTGAAAAAGCACTTGAGGCGATTCATCACATTATATAAGAAATAAAGATTCATTGGTTGATTCTTTGATTACCTGAACTACATACAGATGGAGAAATTCAGTGGTTATGTCATGAAAGCAAAGAGGCAGTTGTTTTTCTTTCAAAGATACTTAAGTTGTATGTAGAGGTTCAGGTGAGCAATAAACATTTCAAAAGCAGTTTAATCCTATTTTGCCATTTCAAATTGTTAAAGTCGTCTCCCGACTGCAGTCTTTGGTAAAAGGAACATACTTGAATTTGCTGTTCTTTTTTCTCCGATTGTGGGATCAGCAAAAGTGACCCCAGTGTGAAGGCTGGCAGATCCAGTTGAGCGAACTGCTTTGCAATACCAATCATATCCAGATCTGCTAGGACTGGGCACCTTCAGGGACACGAATTAAACCTTTGTTAAATAATGCAACTAGTGGAGAGTAGGCTTAAAAGAATGTTAATATAGTGCTATTGAAACTTCACACAAAATCACTACTTACTTAAGAAGAAGAACAAACGTCTCATAGCACGTTTCTAGTTGTTTTGGGCTGGGTGGATAAGAGGCTAAAACAGAAAGAGCAGAAAACTTCAGGTTTTTGAAAGAGAGATCGGTTTCAGCTCATTTACTAATGAACCATGATCTACATCACAAAAAATAAAAAGGACTACAATGTATTTATTTAAACTGGATCAGGAATTAACACCTGAGGCTACATTTTCAGAAAAGAAAAGTCAATGTTTTGGATTAGAAGGAAATCTTCGAGAGGATTATAAAAACAGAATTATTAAAAAGAGGTTACTACTGTCAACAGATCTTAAAACACATACCAGAAAGAAAAGGGGCAAGAATGACATTTCTCCAAGCTCTGATGAAATTAGGGATCTATAAAAACAATGTAAGAGAATGAGAAAGTAACGAGTGCTAATCATTTTAAGATATGGATATAAGGCTTAAACCTATACAATATAATTCACGCATCAACTTTGAAATGGTAATCAGAATTATATGATCCAACGGTCGTATTCTATAACATCTTTCAGCTGAACAGTGCATTGCAGCAGGTACATTACATTAGCGCCAATGATCAGGACTAAAAAGGCATTTGCATTTTTGTGTTGTATCCTCAAGATCCAATACTGAAAAGGTAAATGTATTTGTTGTTGAGGGATATATACTCTGCATTCACTGTACCTGCCATAAGGAATGCACAGCAGTTATTGCCACCAAAACCTTCCTCATGTAACTGATCTGAGAAAAGGAAAACATCATTAAAAGAGTTAGTACAAATGTGAAGCTCAGAATGACTGCAAACAAATCTGTACCGAGGAAATGCATGCTCAAAAGTGTTGTGCAACTTACCATGCTGAAGCTAAGCAGTTTTTGCAGCACACCATTCCAGAGCTGTGGGTCATACACTTGGTATTCTAAACTGAGCTCAGTCACCAATTTTACAGCCTAGACAAGTTTAGGAAAGCAACAGGTGGTGTTGAACAATAGAAAAAATTAGTGGGAAACAGTAAAGCATGATCTTTTAATTAGGATATGCAACGGATCGGAAACAGTAAGGCTAAGCATTTCTATTTGCAGCTATTAAACTTTTTAAAAAAAATGTATCAAGAGTGTTGTAACTGCATTTTTAACAGAACTCAAACAGCACACAGTGGCTGCATTCATTTATTAATTTTGTGTTTTAGCCCAAAATTAATTGCACCCAAAAACTTACCCTGGGCTCATGGCTATGATTCTTCCACAGACCCTTGATCATGCCCTCCTTTGGACTGTTGTGAAATGACTCCACAGTGTAGGGTATATTCAAGACTTCAAATTCAGCAAGATAAATGCAGCACTTCAGGTAATACCTGCAAAAAAAAAAAAAGTATTGAACACATTTTAAAAATGTCAGCAAATACTGTGAGAATGACATCCTCTAACATACTATGGTTAACCACTGAAAGATAGTGAAAGACAGACTTACTTGACTTTCTCAATAGGCATTTTGATGAGCGAAACCACAGTTTCTTCATCAGCCACTTGGATTAGACAGAGCAGTGCACGGCTTCTATGTGCAAATGTTAACCGAGCACCAGATGTGCCAATAGGCTAGAAATAAGGCAAAGGTTATTTAAAAACAAAATAATTACACACACACACACACACACACACACACACACACACACACACACACACACACACACACATATATATAAGTTGATAAACTTACTGATGTTTCAGCAGTTGCAATTGTATAGAGCATTCTTGCACTATGCTCCATAGTGTATGGCTGAAGCAGGTATATAACTCTAGGGGAAAAAGAAAAATATATTGGTCTCTGCTACTGCAGAACAAATTGGTACTGTACCTAAACTGACACAATGAAATGCAGCTTCTGTCTAAACAGAAAAATAATAGAATACTTAAATCAGAAGACAAGAATGACTAGTTATTGTTTTATAGCTTATCATACACGTATGGCTTATGGTCATCACTATTACTTTGAAAAGTGTTGTACATAACTGTTTAAACAAAGTAAATACTAGGGATGCTACTCACAGTCCTTTAACTGTAGAGTTATGAGTGTTTATTCTCAAATAAAAATATAGCTTTGTATTCGTGTTCTCTAGACTGTTGTTGTCATCTTTAACAAAATTAAAAGGTTTCGTCAATGTAAATGTACTCATTAAAAAGCATGCTTTAAAAAAAAAACTATTGAATTCAAGCTCTTTAAACAGGACCCTATAGCTTTATGCTTTACCTCATTAGTTCTGGGTCTTCTTGCATGTCAGTAAGAAACTCAAAGGTTTTATCTTCCTAAAAAAATACCACGGGAGAATAGAACATTTAAATAAAAACAAGAAGAAGAAAAAGCATAAATCCTCTTGAGACAGCATAAATCCTCTTGGGAAACAGCATCATGGGTGTACTGAGGATGCAGCACTAATGGTCCAGCTCTCCAGAGATTGGGAGAAATCTTTTTTTTTATTTATTTATTTATTTATTTTTGCGAATGTAACGCTCTTGAGGATATACGGTTTGGATGTTCATTTAAATCAGAGTCCCTCAAGAAGGAAAACCAAGGAGACGATTTTAATTTCTTGTTATGTTAAAAGACATTGCACCAAAACTCAGCAAATTACCTCTATATTTACCTTTTGACCCAGGTTCTGCAATAGATACCAATGTGTAATATCTGACATTTTTTGACAATACTACAACGGTACCTTCTACCTAAGGCTACCGTTGCAGCTACCATTTAGACTTTGAACAAAACCCAGCACATTGTTATTGCAGTGCCGGCAGAATGCCATTGAAAGAACCGGATTATAAAGCTGTCTTCGACACTCACAACATGACACATTGCGGTCTATTCAACTGATCTAAAACAACAGAGTATCTAAATACCACTATCATTTAAATTGAAATATGAACTTTTCTGAAATGCCCACTGTTTCTTTGTCCCAAAGGCCCATTAATTGGCGCTAGAGAACAGACATATCCATAGGGATACACTCTGATTCATAATGAACAATTAAAACACTTTGAAAAATAAGCATGCACCCAGAATAGGGGTAAACATCTGCATGCCACAGGGAATAATCTGATTTGGGTCTGTAGGGGTGATCTGGAGTGAACATAAATGACTGTCACCAAAAGAAAAAATAAATAAATATGTAGACAGATTTTGCCTAAGAAATTTCTAAAACAATAAAAAGGTGCTTGTACTCACATCAGTGGACGGCTGGGAGTTCCGGCAAAGCCATTTCTCCAGCAAAACATCCCTGATCTTCGAGATGTCGATGTTGTTTATTTCTGCAATTTCCTTGGCTGCAGCATGTATATCTGCAAGAACAAGCATGCCAAAACTGATTTCTAAGCCAATTATACAGCCATTTCCATATCCTCTTACACATAGCCTGTTCACTTATTACGATTCACAAACAGATTGTAATGAAGAACTCCCATTGAACATAAAAGGCAGTTGTTAGCTTGTCACATGTTCTATGCACAAGATAACATCTATACACAAGATGTACTGGAACGTTGACAAATCTTTAAGAGCGATTGCTTTATTTCTCAGATGTGATTTATAATATTTTGTCACAAAAGGATATACTTTCCTTTTAAACAAATACAAAGTAAATATTTCTTATTCTCTTCTTATTTTACTCTCAATATTTTACATACTAGGATGCATGGATGGAACAAAGACAAGGTTTTGCAAGCTTGTCTTACCAGGGTAATCCTTTCCAGTTGGGTTTTGTATTCTTTGTTCAATGGAGTTATGCTCATACAAGCAAACAATAAGCTTAGCAGGAAACCCAGTTAACTTTAAGTACTCTGGAGTGCTCAAGTTGAACGCGATCAGTATGTTTTCTGTGGCTGATCTCTGGTACTGCATTTTCAATTTCTCCAAAAACACCTCGGCTTTTGCATGAGTTTTATCCTGTATAAGTGAGGGGAGAAAGAGGACAGGATTACAAAACACCAAATAACTTTTTATCTGGTATGGTTAACAGACATAAAATAAATATATTAATATATGCAAGCTGACCACCACAGGGAAAAAAAAGAGGTGTCTCTCTCAATTGTTTGTTTTGGACTTCTGTCAAGTGTATTTGTTATTTAATAACCGTGTGCTTGTTCCTTGTATAGTTTATCAAAAGCAACATGTTCAGTCATTTTGTTAAAACTTTTGGAATAAAATGAATCTGCAAACCTCAGCACCAGTAGCTTTCAACCATTTTTCTGCAAGGTGCAAGCAGAATTTCAATGCACTTGTCTTGTCTGGACCTACAGTGGAAAGGAAAGAGAAAGAATTCACACCTACGTTCTGGACTGCTTTACTGACTTCTATCCATGCACATTGTAAACATGCTCTAGAAACCACTTCAACTCAAAAAGGAAATGGTCAAGTCTGGGAGTCTATACTATACCTGTCGGAAGCGCCTGAGCAATTCTGTGAGATGTCGCCGCAGCCCATTCTGGATTGGTAATTGAAAGAAGGTAGCCCTTGATCGTCTGCACAGTTTTTGCAGTTTCTTTGGTCATCAAGAAAGCGTGTCCCTCTTTTGACTGTTTTAGCGAGTTATGCTTCAGGCTTTTTTCAAATACATGATTCACTGCCGACATATAAAGCTTATCTATGCAAACCTAAAGCAGAAGAATTTTGTATTATTACTTATGTATAACATGATTTATTTCACAGTTTCACTCTAATCTCAGACAATCTAAACAAAAGCAACACTAAGTAATGTAAAATGAGTGCTTATCATGGTCTGTGAAACTAGTCATGAAATTAAAACGTTGAAAATGGTAAAGAGAATAGAAAATGAAATAAATACAAAGCAAAACGCAGATATGTAAATGAACTGCAAATTGAATGTGTTAACTTAGAATATGCACACATGTCATTATAAAAGTAACATTGGCATTAGGTCCTACCTAACACACAACAGTTGAACTTACCTTCATCAGTTTAGATATGAGAAGCAGCGTGGGAAAAGACTCTTCACAAAGTTCGACAGCTAATGAAAAAAATTTAAATAATGTTACAAACCATGTATGATTTAACACTGTCTTTAAAAGAAAAACAAAGAACCCTTTATTACAATACAATGATGGTAAACCCAAGCAAACGTGGGGTCATGGTAAATCGCATAACATAGTACATGATTTAATATATAGACACATTGTCAGTAGTATTGTAGTTAGGAGAGCTTCCTTTGGGAAAAGATTATTTTCATACAGTAGTTTGACTCAGATTGTCTTTACAAAGACAAGGCTCAGTTCTGCACAAATTGAACGTACATATAATCTTCCAGAAGCACTGAGTTGTTTGAAAGAAGATCAGATGGAACGGCAGTCTGCTCTGGGCGTAAGCTGAAACTTCAAGCGATTTCTCCAAGATGTAGTGGTGCTCCAAATCCACTGGAGGGGAGATTCGCCTGTAGGAATTCAGGTGCTGCAACAGTTCTATAGCCTATGAAAGAGGAAAACAGTGTCACACACAAAAGAGCAATCTAAACATAAACCGTTTAAGAAATACATTAACCCTTTCTTCACAGCGGTAGACATGTCTACTGCCAGAAAGTGTGTTGTTGTACCTGTTCTATCTGCATGCTCGTGGTCTTTTCATCAGCGGTCTGTATGACCTTAAGGAAACCATGGATCGTTTCATAATCGTAAGGGCTAAGCTGCAACAAGAAAACATTTCAAAAGTTTAGTTGAACTAGTGGACATCACCGGTACAGGCTGGAAAACTAAATCCGACCCACTGATATAGCAGCCACTTGAGCTGGCATATCTCACCTTGTGTATGGTTGCACTGAGACTGATGACAAGGTTACTGGTGCGGTTTAACAAAGGAATAATTTCAAGAGCTTTAGCCACATATTCACTGTGAGACAGCTTGGCGTTTTTTTCCAACGTAGGATCGTCTTCATTTTGAAGAATGTTTGTGCCATGGAGCAGAAGAGTCTCTATGTAGAGATGTAAGGCTGAATCGCTGTCCAGATCAAATGTGCTAAAAAGAAAACAAAAATCTAAATACATGTTCAGCCAAGATAATAGCATACATTGTCTAGCACTGACTCGCCTTATGAAACAACCTAATGAAATTTGCAAATTTAATAATTGTCTAGGAATTCATTAATTCTTAAACCAAAAAAAAAAATCAATACTATTTACATTTTGCAAGGATCAGTAGTGTAATTTTGCAATAAGTAAATGCAGTGTCCTACTGGATTTACCGGCAGTATTTCAAGATTAGTTCTGAGTTCACATTCGGGTTCTTTACAAGAGTAGAGATCAGATCTTTTTTCCTTGCAGGGCACTGTCGAAATACAGACTGGAAAGAAATCTATAAACACAGAAAAGAAGAAAGTTTTAAAATCAGTATGTTATTTAAAACCGCAGTTACATTACACCCTTTAAGTGGAACTTGATCACAGAAACAGCCAGCTGGTATGGAACACCTTTGCTAGTCTTTATCTTCAAAATACTTTCATTCCGATTAAATCAGTTGCAAAATGAATAAATAAAAATGGACAATGTTACAAATTAAAAAAAAACAAAACACACACTTACACCCAGTTTTCCCAGGTGGATACCCCATTCAGCATCAGCAATTAAAGAGTTGAATGTCTGTCTATGTTCCTCATCCTTGTATAAATCAGACAGATGAGCACCTACTACAGCTACAGCCTGAAACAAGAAAACAAAACTAGAATTCCAGAATTCAGTCCACCAAAAGCTTACTTTTACTGGCTTTAAAAAAAAAAACAGAACACATTTATCTACTGTAAGTGTACAATGTACAATGAAAACAGGATCTTATGTACACAGCAATACTTTTTTTTTTTTATTATATAAAAAAATTGACCTACCAAAACTTTGTTATAATTTTGCCATGTGTTGTTGATGACATTCCAGAGTTTTTCAAAGACATCTTTCTTTGGTAAGAGTGTGCAGTAACCCAGTGCAAGATCACAGTCAATCACTCGACAGTTAAATACCTGAAACACATGCAGTCCACAACAGGGAGAAATTCACAAAAGCAGCGCAATCTAGTGACCAACTTGCTCTTTAAAAAATAAAATGCATTCATTTAAAATGCAAAAAGAAAAAAAAAACAGCAAAGAAAATCTCCATACCAATTTATCAATGCTATAAAATAAAAAAAGGTGCCAAGATCATATGCTTTATTTAGTTTTGGTGACATCTATTAAAAATCTCACCTTATGAAGTAGGGCCAATGACACATCTTTGATAATTGAAACAGTTTTCTCTCCCATGGCAACAATGAAGTCTCTGTCTTCCACCAGGTTACGGCGGTCATACAGCTGAAAAGTCAAGGTTTAGAATAGAGCACAAACAAATACATGACTGTTACCTACTACCCTATCCCCATCCTCCACAACCCTACAGTATCAAACTGTGCATCTGTTCAATTCGGCTGAAGAGGACTAAGGGGAGGTGAATAGTGTTTTTTTTTGTTTGTTTTTTTCTTAGAAAGCCCTTCAAACCAGATGTAAACTTATCAGCAATATTTGTGTAGGTAATCCCTCACAAGGTGAAAAAACGATGCCAAAGGACATCAATATGAGCATTATTGCAACTTTAGACATGTTCTCACCCTTTGGGGCATTAATGAAGAGCTTGTTATTTGCATGCACACACCTACCCTGGAACCCTCTTCTCCAGCACATGTGGTTTATGTATCACTAATAACACGTGGAGGACCCACATCAACAGAATTTGGTCTGTTTGAGCTGGATGGGACCTTGTATTTTGGATGCATAGGCTGCTTTAACAATATGAACTAGCATTGTTCAGAAACATGTTTTTTTCAGGGCAATTAGCCTTTTCCCTCCCCTGTGTTATTATAGGTGGCAATAAAGGATTTGTTTGTGAACCAAAATACAGGATAAGTAGCGTGAATTACAAGCTATTGAGTAACCTGTAGCTTACCTTGGCACTAAGAGCCATATCCATATTGTTGGAAATCACATGCTGTAGACAGGTCCCGAACGAGTTCACCACAAGCCTCAAGACCAGCTCCAGCTGACTGCACTCCTGCAGGTTCTGAAGCATGCAATTCATGGGCGACCGCAACGGTTTGAGAAAGTTTACCTCTATGAAATAAAATCCAGTTAAATACAATGTTTCAGATTGTGCAAAAACAGCATGTGTGTGGTATTTCTTTTTAGATTCATTTTTAAGATAATAATATATATGTTAACATACCTTCCACATATGGACAGTTTGTTAAGCAGGAGCAATCTAAAGGATAATGCTTTTTACCTAAAAAAAAAAAAAACCCATAACACCATGAAATATGCACATAAGAGGAAACAAGATCACCCAGGACACCCCACCTATTCACTAAAATACAGTGCTGAGTTTGTTACCTGCAGTATAAGGTACAACATTGGTAGTTATTTCATAAAGAACAGGCAGAATCATCACTGGATCAAGAACTATCCCGTCCTCATTAAAGAAGTCCTCAAACGTCCATTCATCATAGGGGTCACGGTCAGCTCCCAAAGAGGAAGTCTACAACAGAAAGGTTCTCGGATAAAAAAAAAAAATAAATAAAATTGAAGAAACGATGGTGTTTTTTCATGGTTCTCGACTTGCCACATGTTGGAAAAAATCATTACAAAACTTACTTTTGCAATAAATCCATAGTCATCAATTTGACACTGCCTGTAAACATCCATTGCCACGACTGTGTTTTTGCACAGTTCCTGGCAATCCAGTAAAAGATCTGTCAATATGCAAGAAAGATGTTAGTCTTACAATATCATTTGAAAATAGCACCAGTTTTATTTTATGCGCAACACCTATACTGTAGAATAGTACAGTATAGAGCAGGTGAAGGCAACAGATAAACCACACTATCATAATGAAATGCATGCTGATAGCAGCAGTAGTAACCAAACTTCAATATAATTCTGATGTGTCTAAAACATTTACATAGGTCTCAGGATTCTTTCATTCAGAGGGTTGTTAGGGATTTTTGTTATTAAATATAAAAACATAAAGCCTTGAGTAAACAAAGGCATTTTAGTGCGGCATTAATTATGATCATTACTCTGAGCAAATCAATCTAAACAGTCTCCAACTGGTTCGGATTAGTGAGAGGTCAATAAAATAATATAATGTACCTGTACTGCAGATAGTGGCTGCCTGACAGGCTAATTCATGAATTACAGCAGGCAGGTTCATTCCATCAGGAATTATCATGGGAGTATTTGTCTCCAACATCTGACAAAGCTTCTGCGCAGCATTTAAAAGAACGTGTCCAGTTTGTGTGTTACAGTGATGCTGATACAATTCGCTTGGAAAAAAAAACAAAACACATACACACATATATATTATACACGTCACAGTATATATTACACCAAAATGTTGGCTAGGTTTTATCTCTTACCTGCATATCTTTATGGCCTTTTCCACTTTGCCGACGGCTAGTGCTCTCATTGCCAGCTCTGCCCCCAGCTCCTGCTCTGTGAGCTGCAGAAGCAGAGCTAGCCTGTACAGCCCGGACTCCGTGGAAATTGTCTTTGTTTTTCCATCTTGTCCTTTGGCAACCACAGAGGTTTTTTCAGTCTTTGACCTGGATAGTGTGTTCTCATAGGTTTCAATGTGTTTTTCACGAAGTTGAGACAGCAAAGTACGGTTCTCGTAGTCTTCCATAGATAGGAAGATATCAAAATCTTCCTACAAGTGAGATGAAAGTGAATGAGTTAGTCATATAGACAGCATACAACTCAAAATTAAATCTGCAGGCCTTCTCCTAAAACTAAGCATTGTACCTACCTGTAAATTAGCAATAGCTTCAAACATGTTCAAGTTATTTTCACACTGCATTCTTTTTAAAGTACTGTCTGTAAAATAAACAAACAAAACATCAAACCAATACGAGAACATTTAAGGGGGGAAAACAATGTACACAATCTTGAAAGGGATCTCTACCTTTCTGGATGCCTTGCAAGAATTTCAGAATTTCAACCATTGTCCGAGCAACAGCCATTTGATGCTTTTTATGCTTAAAAAGAAACCATAGTTTAAATCACTGCCCTGTTAAATAAGCTACTGCTGATAACTGTACACTGGAAGAGACGGTTTAAATAGTGGACCATGCAAACTGTAATACAGTAATTTACAGTCAAACTTTTGCTATGTTTTTTTCCCTACTAGTTGCATATTCCATCTGTAAGGGCATATTTTATTTTCCACTTTGGGTACATCCTTACCTCCTCAGAGGTGTCTCTCTGGTCATGCAGTTCCAAGCGAGCCCATATAGCCAGCCTCTCCGCTGTGCTCTCAGCCTCGTCAGATGGCAGTGTCTTTAGAAGCTTTAAACACTCATCTACCTGCAACAAAATGAAAGATTACTTTTATCCATGTAACAAGCATCACAAGCATGCTTTTCCCCCCCTGAGCTGACTGGCTTGCACACAAACCTTGTCTTGTGCAATGAGATAGACAATCCTGAGAATGCAGACTTCAACAGTGGGCAACATGTAAGCTTGAGCCACCTTTAAGGCATCCTCCATGGATGAAGGCAAATCTTGCTTCAAGATGTATTTCACCAACTTCTGCAGAGTAAGCACATGAATTTAGACTTCAGGCTTTAATCTGAATCTATTTCAATATATATTAGTTAGTAAACAGTACTGCATATATTTTGCATTACACTTCACATATACAGAACAGGTACTTTATTTGATTATTGTATCGTAAAATGTAGTTACAGCACAGTATCTGCTATCAGGCAGTAAAGCTCCCCTCCCTGCCTCTCTCAATAATGCCATTGTACTTTCATTCTCAATACTGGTATAAAGCAAAACACATAAAGCAGTCTCTTACTGTGCAATACAGAGATAGCACTATAACTAACTACTCTAAGATCTGTCATGGTATTTCTTACTAACCATAATCTGCTTGTGATCGGACAAGTTAAAGCTTCGTATTCCATATCCTCTAAGAAGCTTCTTCATCTCCATGAATCTGTAACTTTCCTGCAGAAGCTTTACCCTGCAAACCACAAACATCTCAGCGCATTACAGTAGCACAAAACAGAAATCTACAAATAACAATGGAAGTTCCATCTTTATTTATTTATTCCCCCCCCAACCCCCCCCCCCCCCCCAGGAAATCTACATCAATAAAACATACTTGGGATGATTCATTTCCAAATGTTGTTTGACAAGTTGTTCAACTGCTTCACTCCAAGGTACAACAGCGCCGTACATGATCTGCAGCACTGCATCAAAGACCAGCTGCAGAGCACAAGGCAGTAAGAATAAGCCGTTACTTGTGTTTCCTCTATAGAGAGCCTACTGGAAAAATGCTGAGAAACAAAACATGCAACACATACATTGAATTCACCACACACTGACTGAAGTGGGAAAAGGTTGATGATGCAGATTCTTTTATGTGGCTGATATGCACAGCTAACTGTGATGCCACAGGTCTGAACTGACTTTGCAGTTGAAGGGAATTTGGAGAGGTGCCTCAGGAGTGATTTTTTTTTGCAAGCGACTAACGTCAACCATACCGAGAAACTCAACATGGATGTTATGAATGTCGTTTGTCTGTGTTGTGTCATGACAAACAGCAGGTGAAATTTACACTGATTTACAGAAAGACACGCAACAGTCTACACAGTGTACTTACATCAGTGTCACACATGCATCCCAGTACAGCCATAGCTTTGGCCTCCCATTCAGTTTCAAACAGGGAAGCAGACCGAGAACTGCATCGTTCCAGCAAATCCTGTTAAAACATATACGATTACTTAAACAAAAATCTGAAATGAAAAACAAAAAACAAAAAAAAAACACCCACACAAAATACTTTAGACACACAATAACTTATTTGCGGACACCAAAGCACTTCTGAAATAACCAGAATTCACCTTCCCTTGATTAAAAGAAGAGCAGGAAACACAATTATAATTGTTATTGTCAACCTCTGTAAAGAAGAAAACGTTTCTAATAACAAATGTTTTTTTTAAATATACAGAAAGTCTGTAGATGAATAATAAATTCATGTTTCCGTCCTCTACCATGTTTTATGTTCACTTTACTGGGTAAATTACACCATGTACCTTAATATATTGCAAGAGCAATTCCTCCAATTGCAGATTATGCTCTTGAATATACGGTTTTATAATTTTCTCCAGGGTGGGAGGAATGAGTTCCGGTGCCAAAACTTTATCCAGCATGCGGAACGCAATAGTAGTTTTATTTTCCTATTAAAAAAGAAAAGAGAAAGTTACAAACTTTAATCTGTAACCTTAAGGTGTTACAGAACTCCCTGCAGTGCTTACAAGAAAGACATTACTTTCTTCGCCTTGTAGCTCATGGTTCTCCATATCGCAGCATGGGGCAGCACAGGACACAGCAACAGTAAAGTAATGAGTTTCTTGTACACCTTGCAGGTTGTTCTGAAACACTTTAAGCAACCAAATTTAAAAGAACACAGAAGTAGATTTAACAAGGAAGTTTTACCTTTTCGAACTCTGAAAGCGGCAGTATGCACTTGTATTTTTTGTACAGGTCTAAAAGCTGCTGCAAGCTCCTCACAAGATTTTTTAACTGGTGCACTTCTTCAGAGTCTCCATCCTCCTTCTATAAAAGAAAGCATTTGTTTACTGAACTATAGACAACATGCTACACTTTTTTATAGATACAATTTAATACACAGCATTGTTTCAAGTTGGTTTTGCATAAAGGCTCAATCCATTTAACCAATTTAAAAAATGGTATTGCAGCAATTAATAGTAATTGTACTGTTACTGTACACAAATACCTAGACCAGCTAAACAAGAATATAAGTATGTCACAAGCCCATTTCCTACAAAAACAGACTACCAGCAGTGTGGAAATTTAGAAAAGGGGACATACCAAAGGAATCCAAAGCCAGGAAGATGAAAGTCCTAACTCATTTGGATTCCTTGATACAAAATACAGTTCGGCCATTTCCAGTCCATTTTCTGGCCAGTTCCACTGCAAGAAACATTTAGGGAAAACAAAACAAACAAAAACTAAATATTTTTTGTACAGATTCAGACAACCCAAAAGTAGGGATGTACGGAGTCCGATTACTTTACCTTTTCTGTCAACTCAAGGCTTCTCACCCTATGTTCCAACCACCTTGCAAGTACTTTCTGTAAAAATAAATTTTATGTATATATATATAATAAATATATATATATATATAATTATATACATATATATATATATAATATAGAGTCTTTAGTGTGTTTATGTATATATAATATCTATATAAATATATATCTCTATGATATTGAATAGATAATATATATATATATATATATATATACACACACACACACACACACACATATACATATATACACACACACAACTCTCATTCACTAATGATATCAAAACAATATAAAAAGGTATTGTAGGGTTTTTAAAGAGATAACTTTTCTTTCTAGTTTCATACAGAATTAAAATGTTTCTCATAAAGTTGATTATATCCTTAATGAAATACAAACAAACAATGACCTGTCCCTTTGGCACGATTCTTCTAACAAATGGGATGATAACACTCTTAAACCAGAGACAGAGTTCATGTGAAGGGATGTCTGCTGGGATGATGTTCAGCAGCTTTTCCAACGCTTCTACATCAAACTGACTTTCAAACTCTGGCTGCAACACACAAAGAGAAAGGGATTCAGTACCGAGACACGTCAACAACTGACTGCACAGAGACTTCCATTTCAGAAAATTGGGTTCTATGTTCCATGTATTGCAAACATTTATTTTTCTATATATGTAAAATATTACTTGGTGTCTGAGCCACAGGTACTGAGCACACTTCAGGTTTCTTTCCTCCAAGTGCCAGAAGATGTCGCTTAAGACGTCCTTGTTGTTTAAGAACTCAATCCAAGAGATCCCACTGCCAATGGGGAGGGGGGCATGTTTTAGTTGCATGCTTGTAACAGTCATAAATACATCATAAGAATTACATTAACTGGAAATTAAACTGAATTATAAAGACTAAACGGCATAATTGTGCCAGTATCAATATGCAGCACTGTATGCCTGCTAGATAAACCACAGCAGCAAGATTTTTTTAACAGAACAAATTAAGGTAGTTAAAATTCTTGGATACAAAAAAACAAAAGCTAGACGAACCTAAATTTCTCAGGTCCGAAGGCACCATAAAAGGTTGAAAGCTTTGCAAGGGCACCCAAAATCTGTGGAAAGAATAAAAACAGTAATTTAGGAAATTAAATGCAATTTAACAATAGCAAAAGTTAGCTTTTTATCCCCCCCAGGCACTAGCTAGTTGTTTACCTCAGTCAGTAAAATAGGCAGGTCCTCAAGAAAGGCAGCATTCTTCCGGTCATCTTTCTTCAAAATCTAAATTTTGAATAGGTTGTAATTAATTCTGCCAGTAAATAGTTAAATACATTTTTATATCTTTAAAATATGTCATAGAGGATAAAATATTTTAGATATACAACAGGCTAATAGTGAATAATAAATGAACTTACTCTGGATTTTGCATAATTTAACATCTCTTGTGCCGTTTCAAATGTTGGCCATGGTGCTTTTATGCAATACTGCACTATAAACTGCTCATCCTGAAAACAAAAAAGTATGCATCATCGTTTTTACTTGAAGTGCTGCGCAACTATTTTTAGCATTGCATATTAGCATTGAATCATACCGGTATTTTATGCAAATTTTCTTTAGCTTCGTTAACAAGTTCCACCCATACAGTTTGCCCATAGCCCCCAATGGAGGCCGACGCAAGTCTCTCCAACACAAAGTTCAACTTCACTTTGTACACAAGCTGCGTAGGAAAGAATGAAAAAAAAAAAGAACATGTTATTTAATAGGAATAAAGTGCAGTAATGAATCATCAAATTCAACTGAAATCTGTACATTTATCAGAGATGCCAGAATAGCCAATTCTTAATGCTTTTCAATTAAATTCAGACTATGACGTAAAGTAATTCCTAAGTGAGGTGCAGTGTTTGAAACAGCCAAGAAAGTAAATGTTTAAACCGAATCATTACTTTCAAACCATGAATACGATACAGAAAAAGCTGTGGATTACTCTTCAAGCAAACTTTATTTGGCTGATTTGTTGTTAAACAATATCCTGTTTAATTCTACAACTTTGGAAAGTGCAACGATTACCTCAACGTCAAGTCCAAACTGGATTGCAAACCTTTCTGCTTCTTCGAATTTATGCTTGTAAAGAAGACGACTGAGCCTAAAGAATAAAAAAAGCAGTGAAAATAATGTGCAAGTGTGGTACAAAGAAACAAGCACACAACAGAACTGTTTTCAAATACCTGTTTTCTGGCAGGGCTTCTGTTAAACATCTCAACACTAAAACAGACACTGTGGCATTCAGTGACCTGTAAGACAGAACCAGTTAGGACAAGGATCTGAAAGACTAGTACAAAAAAAAAAAAAAAAAAAAAAACACACCTCTCCCTAAATCATGAGACCTTAAACCAAAAAACGATGTAATTTAAAAAACAAATGCTATTTCCCACCCTATTTGTTCATCATACCTTTGCTGGTTTTCATAAATTCCTTCCAGTAAATATATTGTGTCCTGGAACAAAGAAACAAGCTGGATTTTAGTCATATATTATGACCTAATTTACAGCACACATCTTGCATGAGACATACTAGAACCCTGCTCCGTTAAATATTTCAGGAATAAGCGTTCAAAGGGGTTTATTTTCAACATTTAGCAAGCAGATTTTGATTAAAGGATGACCTGTTTTATTAATGGAGAATATCTTCAAACCTGACCACTTATGCGCAATGCTACAGAAAAGAGTAAGTATGTTCATTCTTTTTAATGATCTGCTTAGATTTTGGATTTTAACTAAAATTGTTCATATGCTTTTCTAAGTTAAATGATAAATACACAGAAAACATGACTGGCTTTTTTCTAAGTTCCAAACAGCGTAAGTTGCCATGCTTTGAAAATGCCCCCCATAGCATGTTATCGGTATGTTCATCGCAAAGTGATATATTACCATGTTGACTCCAGTTTGAACCAGCGCAGAAACATCAGACACTTCCAAGGAATATAGCAGGTTCATTGCGGGAAGAGAATACACCATCAGGTTTCTCATCTGCAAATACAAAAATAAAACCCAAACATACTTGTCTTTTATTATTTGAAGCTACTAAACACGGAGAACAGTTTAAATAGATTAAATACAGATAAAAGTTTAAGGAGTAACTTTCAGGACTAACCCTATTCTTAAATTAAGAAAGTAATGAATAACAAAAACTATGATAACTGCATGCAATTAATATAATGCTAACGCTTCATAAAATACCCAAAACCATCAGCTACCTTTAATACAGCCGTTATTTGCTACTTTACGAATGCAGCTATAAGGATATTTTAATCCCAGGATCAAGAACTTTACAGAAAAATAACCCTGAGGCAACTAAACATCTATTACATGCCTGCAGTCCTGAAACTAAAACTTGCTATTATAAATAAAAGTTAGTGATACGATCTTCACATACAGTACTGTCATAAGAGAAACCTACAGTATTCACCTGTTTGTTGTCTTGCGTTGTCAGGGCAATGAGCTTTAAATTGGCACTTCCTTGCCTGCAAATATAAAGTAGGATTAGAACAGAACACAGGAGACAGAGATAGCTCGCACAAGTCAGTCTACAGGAGTGGGGTAAAAAATCAGAACGTCAAAGGCTTACATGGCAACAGATGCAGACTCTCCTTCAGCAGTCAGCAGAAAGTCCTGAATACAAATAGAGGGCCAGTACCAAACCAGTATGAGGGTGTAGGCATCCCACATGCTCAGAATATTCTTAAAGCAAAAAATGACAAATCGGTTAGCGTATTTGAGCCTGACGACTTCTTCTGGGTGTATGTGTTATCATTTACGTAATGACAGCTAAAAATCACTGAATGCACCTGTGTTATTAACCATTCATTTAACTTACTTCATCATCCAAAACAAATATCAAATTATCCAGAATCTGGCATTTTCTCACACCTGTTAAATAAAAAGGCAATATAAGTACAAAAATCAAAATGATAAAGTTAATAATCTGATCACCCTTTATATGAAACACCTGTTTGGGATCAATGAACGATGATCAAAGGCCTCCTATGAAATGGTACAGAATGCATTAGACACGTCAGCTCGCACCCCCAGAGACAACTGTTATCCATACTTTTTTGATGTTGTCAGTAAATATTATGCTAAAAAAAGTATCAAATAGAAATAAAAAATACCTGTCACTAAACTTGAATCCACAAGATTTTGTATTGCTATGGTTTTCTGAACTGGATCCATGTTCCACTTTGAGAGCACACAGTCTCCACTACCCTGTAAAAATACAGCAGCATTAAAAGAAGAACACTTACTAGGCACTTTCCATAACATTAGGTTAAGCCATTGTAGTTTTACATGCAGGATTTAAGGTGAACAAAAATGAATCGCAGCTTGAGTTACAGTGACATAAATAAGTTACTACCTATGTCATCAGCAATTAGTTTCTAACACATGTCTCTTAGGTAAAACAAAATATCCTACCCCAATTATAAGCGGGATGTTATTTTTTAGGTCACCCATCTCAGCATGGTGACACCCAAGAGTGTGGATCTCATCGGTGGAAAAGAATGCCGTCTTGATTGGCATCTGAAGCTGAGAAATCCAACAATACCAGGTTAAAATATAGACCACACGTTTCCTTTTACGCCAAAGTGGGGAAAAGACATTTGTAATTGTAACCCTGTATACCTATCTGGCTCCCCCCACGCTCATCGATAAAGAACATAAATCATGTAACTCAATCGCTATTCACAGGCAGGAGTGCAAAGATGTCTGGACCTGCAAGTAAATGTAAGGAATGTCGAGCTTTATGGATTCCTAAAAATTCTGAGATGTAGCCTTAACAGAAGGCTAAAAAGATAAAGCCTGAAATCTGATTTTTGCCTTGCCATGGTACTGTACACACATTGCAAAACTAAGGTTATTAAGAATTAATTACAAATTAAGTTCAGATCATGTTAGATTAACACCAACACAATCATTCTAAAAATAAACTACATTTCTTTACTAATTATAAACATTTATAGAACTGAGATTTAATTCAAAACATGTTTTTTTTTTTAAAAATACCTCTTTCAGTGCACCAAAGTCCATTTTTTCAATTGCTGCACAAAAAGAAACAATAACTGTATTAACTCTGTCAGCACTGTAGAGACAATCCCATTCAAAACAGCAACCTGCTCAAGTGGTGCAGCTAGTAAACTAATCTAATAGTTATCCCAGGGCAGTCTTTCAATAAAGTCGCTGAAAGAGTTAAAGTGGTTAGAAACAGAATTGTGCATTTGTGAATAGTGATACTGCATTACATTACACAGAACAAATCATCACGTATCTTAATAAGCATTCAAACTGTCTGCACGGCTCCTTGTCTGCTTTCACTTCATAGTGGTGATTTTAAATTCAAGAATGTTAAAGTACTTGGGATTTTGTGTTTTAATTTTCTTTTTTTTTTTTTTTTTTTTTTTACACGTTACTTTCTTTCTCCTGCCCAATGATGATACGAAAACTTACCCTGTTGTATTTTTACCAGCTGAAGGTTTGAAATGTGAAAGAAACCATCAGAAGTAAGGACAAACATGTGATAAGTTCCTAAGGAAAAAAAAATAAATCCTACTAGTTACAAGCTTAAAAGATTCCAGTACAAAGCTATTAACACTTACAACCCTCATTCTCACTCTTGTGGATGGCTTATTGGCTGAAAAGTGGAGCACATACAGTAATGACCCCAAACTGCATCATAATGCAGTGTTTTATTTAATATATTTAACCAGGCATAGCATAATTAAATACTGAAGTTATTTTTAAAGATAGCCCAATAAACATTTATAAACAGGTCAGACTAATGCAGAACAGCATTTGTAAAAGCATGGACTGCCTGAATCCCAATACTGCCACCACATGGCATTCTGAAAGCACTACCTGGATCATCTTCCTGAATGATCAGGTTTCTGTACGTCTTCTGGTTTTCATTGTAAGGCTTCTGCACCAAAGCCTAAAGAAACAATCAAAATGTATGTACAGGTATAAGTATATTAGCATGCTGTGACGTAGATTGCAAATCATTTAAACAGTGTTTCGCAGAAACCATGTGACTTACATTAGTCAAGATAGTTTTCTTTGATGGCACATGATGAAGATGAAGGTTTCCATTCCTCTCTGCAACCACTAGAAACCTCCCCTCCTGACACAAACCCACTCCATCCACTTGGGTTTCTGAAACCAGAGAATTCACATTTAACATTTTAAAATTATTTTAGAGGCTAGTGTGTGGGTGGGTGGGTGTTATATATATATATATATATATATATATATATATATATATATGGCAATGAAGGTACACAATGTGAATAATTGATAAAGAAAATTAATTATATCAGGACATTTTGGATTACAAACCCTTCTATAGCTGGATGGAAAACGACTCCTGTTGCATGGCAGTTTCACCCATTCCAGTTTTTGGTGAGTGACAGCCACAGTGCATAGGAATCAAACTCTGGTGTGTCTTGCTAAACTTACAAGAAAAAACGGAAATGCATCAAACTGCTATGCAATGGGAGTCTTATTTCCATCCCTGCAGTACTTTGAAATCTCTAAATTAAAAGACATACCAAATTGAAGCTGCAGCTGGACAGACTGGCAGTTCTGGTCAAGAAGTATCACAGATTTATCAGCCACAACAACACAGCCATTGGAGCTGCTAGAGGCATAGAGATTAGGATTTGACAGGACCTACAAAATAACACATTGAGCAAGGACAGTTAAAATAGGATTTAAAATTACACATTGTAATATATAAAACCAGAGAAAAAAATTGCATTTCAGCAACATACATCATGTCAACATTATACAGGACAGACTGGGAATAACCTTACCTTATCAGAGGAAGATACTTTAACTAAAGTATCTACTTGATACAGGGCGGTGCCGCACTCCTGTCTTGAATCGATACAAAGACGACCAGTGACGGTGTCGTCATTTGTCGAGAGCTCTACGTCATTCCACATTTCATCCACAGTATGTTCAATCTGCTGAAGCACGTAGTACAGTTTTAATAAACTCTAAATTGGAATTAAAACACACACCATTTTAACATTACAATACAGCACGCAGCGTGTACAGCACTGCTAAAACTATAGGAAAACACACATACTGGTCAATATATTTTTGGAGAATGTAAACCAGCTGGGCAGTCAAGTTTTCAAGGTCTGGTTTCAAATAAAGTAATGGGCACATATGGCTAAACTAACACTACATAGTAAACAGACATATAAAGAATTACATGTTCGTGTAAATTAAAAAAAAAAATTGACTGTGTAACGCTGCCGCTTTAATTAAAGACAATATTATTGACACTTCAGAGCAATGATTTTAAAATTCCCCAAACCACACAGAACAGCAAAACCATACAACTCGCGCATTTCATTAAAATAATTAAAAAGCTAAAATATTTTCTGCAAAAATAAAAAAAAGATGTTCGGTTAAAGCTAGCTACCATAAATGTGTTATGTATTGCATGCGCAGCTAATCGGTTATTCTTGTTTACACAAACGCTTAAGAAACGTCAGCTGGTGCGGTCGATTAGACAAGACTCACCTCAGTCGTCAAATTAAAACCCCCAAATATAATTCTGTAATGTAATTACAGTGCCATAGTTACGTTTTTATACTGCAGACATAAACTTAAGAGAGTCTAACACAATTGTCTTCTCCTCTCTGGTCTGGGATGACGGGTTGAATTTGGCGGGAGGGGAACTGTGCAATCTAAGCACTTCCGGTATGGAAAAATCTCCTTGGAAACGAAACTGTGTGAGCAGGCCTGCATTTCCGATCTTTAAATATCGCCTGTAATAATAATTCACTATTATTAGCTCTGTGGGTATACACACACACACACACATATATATATATATATATATATATATACACCCGGTGTCATTTCTGTAAGTTTTTTTGTGTCTGCACTGTACCTACATAAGTCAGAATATTTTACAGTATGTATTGATTAGTAACTGAAATTGGAGGATGCACAATATGTTCATAAAAATTGTAGTAATAGTACAATTTACTATTTTACGTTTAGTGTAAAATAAAAAAAATACATCAAGCTGGCGATGGTCAGTCTCAGCCACTGCATAAACGGGACATTTTTATATACTCTCGTACGCATGGCTTTCCCACTTTTCTCTTTTTATAATTTACTGACTAATCTTCCCATATCATATTTATGGGCTGGTGTTTCAGTATATTTAGTAATCTGGGTCATTTTTTTAGTCGATTGAACTGCTGCCAAAACACACACTTCGAACAGCAACGCGTACTCCTGTGTGCAAAAGTAACCATTTCCCATAGTGCACCAGGAAGTACACATCTGGGCGTTTGCTTTCGCTGCTTTGAGCTCTGCGAAGGTGGAGCGGAGCAAGTTCGGGTTTTACATATTTTATAATCCGCATAAAGCAAACATGGCGGTGAGTATATTGTTCATGACACCTTAAAGCATATTGAAACGGTAGTTCTAGTTCAATTCGTGGTATTTTGCGGAGAAGGAAGGAGATAATGTCTATGTAAGACATCTCAGGCACAGAAGATGGCGTCATGGCAGCCATGTCGAGAGCTTTGTTTTGTACATCACAGAGGCTGAAGGGCTGTTCTCGACCTTTCGTCGAAAAATTATTCATGCGAAAGCAAATCTTCCATAAATAAAGTTGAAACGGATAACAGAAGTGTGGATGTATTCGATTGCATTTTAAATGTTTTAGATCGGGGTAGTTTTTAAATACATAAAGTGATCTTCATTATAACAAAAAAAAAAAAACCCAAAACAACAACAACAACAAAAAAACACCACAGGCCACCAGACACAATAACCAATCGTGTTTTTCTTCTTTTTTTTTTGTTTTCAGTTGCTTGTCAAACCGTTTCCTGTATTTCCTTTTTATCAATATCTTTGTTTATTGTACCAGTGATACTACATTTGTTTCTTAGATATTAAATGACTGTTGTCAGTCGCATCTTGCTATAAATAAATACATACAAAAACAAGCTTTTGTGCTCGCTGATGCGAACAGTAAATCATGAAACTGCTTAAACTGCTATGCATTTGGGAGTTATTTCCATTGCTGTTTTAAAATGTATTTATCTTCCACTTTCAATTGGCCTGAATTTATTATCCGCCAGAGAAAACACACGTGACCAATGGATAATAAATAAATCCCTTTTATTTTTATTGATGTATTTGTTTAATTATAAACTCAGGCAAGTGATACAGATCAGGAGAGGTCATCGGTGAAGAAGTCATCCCCGGACTTGGATAAGAAGAAGGACAGCACAGAATCCTCCAAGTATTCAAGAAATTCAAAACATCACCATTCAAGGTCTCGTTCACGATCAAGGGACAGAAAGAGAAAGTCAAGTATGTGAATATAGTAAACAACCAAATGTTGCATTCTTAAGAAATGGTTTTTGTATATGTTTTTATAACTTTTTTTTTTTTTTATCTACACCTGTTATGAATGGTCATGCATTGGTGATGTGTTCTAAAACAGTGACGTTACTGTGTGATTTCTAATTCCATTATACTTCTGTATTCTCCTCAGATGACAAGAGGTACAAGAGAAGCTGCAGCAGAAGCAAAGAGGTAATTACATTTTTGTAACTTTAGGTTATGAAATAAGTCACTTCAGTTTGATTTCATTTTTACCTACTGTATTTTAAATGTCATATATCTAAGTAATGTAATGTGAAAGTTCATGGTAAGTACCAAGCACAAATTTGAGACAAATTGTAGCATAAGTAAAAAAATCTGGTAATTGGGGAATCAGGCAACGCATGATTGCATTCAGCAACATGAAGGTAAAGAGATTTATTTATTTTTGCTTTTTTATTTAGTTTATGATTTTTAAACATAAAAATCTCCCAATGTTCTTGTTAAATAACTGTATTGTTGAAAACCTAGAAAATAAAATCTTAGTTGGTGGTTAAGTATTTAGCATAGGAGCGTTTTTTGAAAAGTAACTTGTGTATAGATCACATGATAACATTTCTGTAATAAATCATACTCAGCGTGCTAATGCACGAAGAGACACAGTGAACTGAAGACGCTGCAGACTCAGATAGCAAAATTATATGCCTACTTCCTGAAAAGGTAACTATCAGTCATTCAAACTCATATTTAACCTTCTTTGAAAAAGGCCTTGGTTAAACATTGAAATCAGTGATGTTCTGGTAAATTTAAAGAGGTAAAACTGCTGTCTAACAAAGCTCATTGGCCTACAACGTTTGTTGTCAATCTTTCCTCATTATTACAGCAGGAACAGCCTTCTATCATGTACCAGTATATGTGTATAATTACAGAAAATAGCAACTTGTGGCCATTTAAGGAGATACACAAGAAGCCAGAAAATGCAGTAATTTATACAACCCTAACTCAGCCCCTCAAAAGAAAAATAAAATGCTGTGAAAACTACAAGTACAGTTGGAAGTGTTAGAATAAAACTTGCACATTGATGGGCTTCATGTACATGTTAGAATATCTCTGTTAATGTGATAATGTTATTAATTCGTCATTTAGCAGACACTTTTATCCAAAGTGACTTGCAGAGACTAGGGGATGAACTGTGCATCAACAGTTGCTGCTGCTGCAGAGTCACTCGCTATAGGACCTCAGTTTTAGGTCTCGTCCGGAGGATTTGATGTAACTATGTAACCCATCAATATTTACTTAGTGAGGACACTTCACCAGTAATTCCTTCAAATCAACAAAAGCTACAAGTTTCTTTTGTGGTATAGTGGCACCACTTATCAGAAAATGGATCTGTTGGGACTCTGAAATAGGTACATACCAAATTTTTCACAGCTTAAGATTTTTTTTCTTAAAAAAAAAAAAAAAAAAAAAAAAAAGTCTGGAGGATACCATTAATAAAATGCCTATTACCGTCAAGATGTTCTAGCTGTGGTGTATACTTTATATTGAAATAAAGGCAGGACTGTGCACTGGTTTGGGGTATGTCGAACCAGTGTTTTTCATTTCAGATGTGTTCTTAAGAAAAAGAAAATCCAAGTTTTTGGGTCAGGTGAAAATTGAAGGCAGATATATTGAGCCAGCCCAATGAGAGAAAAAAAAAAACATGTTTTGTTACTTTAAAACATGAATAAGGGTAATTGAGGTTGTTTGAAATAATATTCACATCATGGTGGGGGGGTGGGGTACAAGGGAGTGACTTGATACTTCACTACATGCCTGAGTTGCTATTTTTCCATTCTCATACTAACTCTTTTTGTTGCACTATTTTCCTGAAAGAACCAAATTCTTCTTAACAGGCACGAAGAAAAGACTCTGAGGACAAATCTTCCAAATCGCACAAGTCTGAAGACCAACATGAGAGGGAACACGTCACGGAGAAGGGACGGGAAAGGCCGAGTTCTGAAAACGGAGAAGACAGGCACAGGCGGAAAGAAAAGAAATTGTCAAGAGGAAGAAGCTTCTCCAGATCTAGATCAAGGGAAAGGCGAGTACAAGTTTAGGATTTCAAGTTTACTGAGTTCAAGTTCACTGGCATTCTAACACTTCATAGACATGTAAACTATATGTTTAACAAGTGGACCATCAAGGAGCTTTAAAATGACATTTTCATTGAAAACAACAAAATCTTGTCTATATGAATAGTTGTTCTTGATGATGGACTAGCTAGCTAGACTAAAGAGAAAATATTGGTAAGATATACTGGTCACTGGGAAAAGTGAAAATAAAGTATGCTAATTGTACTTCGGTATAATCTTTACAGGAAAGTTGAGGCTAACTGTAATTTTGTTTTGCAAATCTTTTAGACGGCATCGCAGCAGAAGTCGAGACAGGAAGAAATCCCGTTCCAGAAGCAGGGAGAAGCGATCAAGGAGCAGAGACCGAAAACGGCGTGTAAGGTCACGCTCGCGTTCCCGATCCAAACACAGGCACAGAAGCAGAAGCAAAAGCAAAAGCCGGTGAGTTTAAATCTGCATTTGAAGTTGCATTTTGCTACATAAAGAGATTCATATCTCAATCAGTGCACTTCCAGTGTATTATGGCTGTTTTTATTGTTAACACTTTTTTTCAAACTTCTTTTTACATACTGCTTTAATGTTGCAGAGAGAGGAAGAAAAGAACCGAAAAAGCACGTCGATACAGTAGGAGTCGGAGTAGGACTGCAAGTCCACCTGCTTTCCGAGGACGTAACACTGCAATGGATGCACAGGAAGCACTAGCTAGAAGGTACTGCCATATAGATTCTGTGCTATGTAGGATGTTTTGTTTGTTTTTGATTTTTGCTTTTTTGAAGACATGTATCCTACAGCATGTTTATTTCAAACTATAAATATTGTATGTAGGCAATACATGAACGTTTTCAACCAAGAAGTCTGATGTGCTTTTTAAAATGTTTTATTTATTTATTTAACAAAACTGGTTTTGTAGGTTGGAAAGAGCCAAAAAATTACAAGAACAGAAGGAGAAGGAAATGGTAGAGAAACAAGAGATTGTTGCAGGTAAGAAGTGATTTTTCTATAGTGTGTATTTGACTGCTTTATCTGGTCATGTTGTACAGACTTGATGTATAATCATTTTAAAAATGGATGGATGAAGTGTAATTAAATTCCAAATTGCTTTTTCAAGTAATCTCTTAGTCATAATAGTGGTCAAGTTCCATTACTGGTATTGCCCATTAAACACTAACTTCACTTCGTTCAAGTGTCCATCAGTGTTGATGCAGTGCAGTACCATTGTTTACAGTTTAACCATGTACATGCTGCAAGTTGATCTTTTGTATGTGTGTCTGTGTAGCAGTAGCAACTGGAGGATCTGTTCTGAATGTCGCAGCACTCCTTGCTTCTGGAACTCAGGTGACGCCTCAAATAGCAATGGCTGCACAGATGGCAGCATTGCAGGCCAAAACACTGGCAGAGACTGGAATAGCTGTTCCTAGCTACTACAACCCAACAGCAGTTAACCCAATGAAGTTTGCTGAGCAAGAAAAGAAAAGAAAAAAGCTGTGGCAAGGAAAAAAAGAAGGGGTAGGTATTATACTACTGTTATCTTGTGACTTAAAGTGAATCACGGTACTTGAACAGTACACAGAAATAGTTCAGTGATAAATCTTTCAACACTACTTGTATAATTTAAATGATATAAATCGATGAGGGAGTCTGCATTTGTAGGTTTTGTCTGATTTAGTTTTTGTATGCCCGTAAGACAAATCAATCTGTTTTATTTTTGTCTTTTTAGGACAAATCACAGACTGCTGAGTTGTGGGAAAGGCTTAACTTTGGGAATAAGGACCAAAATGTTAAATTCCGAAAGCTCATGGGTATAAAAGTAAGTGCTGTGCTGTTTCATATTTGAGTTGCATATGTTTAAACCGCTACTGTTTAACAGTTTTTAACTATGAAAAGGATTATTATTAGTCTTCCATTCATAACGACACTTGGTAGGGAAATACACTTTTCCCTCCCAGTTGTTTTGCTTACTTTAAAGGATTGCAAATCAGAAACATTTGCAATTAACAAGCATTGTGTTGCCTTTGCCAAGTTATTGTAGCTTAATGTTTAGCAGTATGACTCATTTTGTTGATTTGGTGATTTCGCAGGGTGAAGATGAAATTCCAACGCCAACCATAACTGATGAGGAAGGTTTAAGAACTCTGAAGCAACAGGAGGAAGTTTTCAGGAATCTGGACGTGCAGTACGAAATGGCACGCTCGCAGACGCACACACAGAGAGGAATGGGACTGGGTTTCGGGTCTTCAATGAGAGGAATGGATGCAGTTTAATAGCTTTGTGTTCTGCCTATTTTGCATCGCTTTTTGACAACGCTGGAAACTTTGTAAAAGCTTTGTGTTCTGATGTAAAGTCCTAGTTTACTGAAAAAGCTAGTAGCCTAGCTTGCATGGTTGTTGCATTGGTATATAATTTATTGAAGAAAAAATACACATTAACATTCATTTGTAAATAATTTGTCTGTGGTGTTGGTATTAACTCAGCAACCAGTTTATGTACATCTTTTAAAAAATTATGCAATGGTTGTTTAAAAAATCCACTTGGAGGAAGAGGAGATAGCAGTAGAGCTTTAAAAATTCTGGCGTTTCCTACATTGTCAATGCTTTTTTGTACTAAAACATGTAGATATTTTCATGTGTTGAAATGTGAATGGAACGTTGTGGCAATGTAAAGTTGAATGGTTCAGTCAATTACTGCTTGATCTGCCCAATGGCACGTTATCCAGCGTGAATCCTTCGGTAATAAAACAAGTGATTATTTTATTTTTTTGTAGTTTGTGGAGTATTTGTACAAATGTACAATATTTAAGGAACATCTGCAGTCTTAAGGAGATTAAACCTGGGACATAATCATATGTAAACCAGTGCTCCAAACCTTTGATCAAGTAGTATTCTGGTGCTAAATTTACTCGATGGTGGGAGTTAGAAATGTACAAAAGAAGTTATGCAAATGCATGATAATAGCTCTTGTTGTAAATAGTGTTTAAGTATAATTTTAGAATACCGAACTTTGTTTCAATTGATGTCATGGCCTCTGTGTGTCATTGTCTTCAAAACTGAATATGTCTCGCCCTGTAGCTTTAACTTTTTATACATATTTTGGGGGAATTCCTTCTGTTTCATTATTTTAAAACCAAGCCACTTATTAATCTTAAAATAAACGCTACTTTGCCAGGACTTGAATGTCTTTGATGTCAGCTTAAGTCAGTTGGATATTGCTCTTGATACTCTGAAGTATTTAAAAATAAGTTGCCCTAAAGTTGTTGTTCTGGGATCTCTTGAATATATATTAAACCTTCTTTTAGAAGATCTTGCTGATTCCATTCTCAACATTGGTGCAAGTAAGGCTTTTAAGTAATCATCCAATAAATGGGCTGCAAAGGAGGGTGTATTTTTTTTTCTCTGTCATCCTCTTATATCTTAAAGTGAAGTGAGATTTTAGAATATAAAATAGGCCTACATAAAACTACACCAGTAGATGTTTTACATCTCAGCATTGCTTTATTAAAAAAGTACTGTTCATTTTTGTTCAGGTCATAAAATATTACATCTTTACAACAGAACAAGTCAGTAACTTAAGCATCCATACTATGTGCCACCTTATACACTTGATATCAGATTTGAGTAACAAATATTTTAATGGTTATAGGAAAACCTGAAGTAGAATTTCCCAATAATTCAAGACAAGATTTAAGTTTTTCAGTAAGTTTGCCCTCTCATTATTTACAAAAACGAACTGTCTTGGAGCACTAACTAAACTTTTGTAGTTTCCTAAACTAAACACTGGACAGCTAAGCCGTTTTTCCCAGTTACAAAAACAATTCTTCCAACACACAAACAAAAAGGTTTGCACACTACCTTTTCATCACTCCACACATGGGGCCTGGCACACAGCCCTGACTGCAGGGCTTCATTACCCTGATGGAAGCCAGGTGTACAGCCTCCTGGCTCGCTTCTGTGGCATTCTGAGAGATGTAGTCCTTTAACTGCTCCTGGACTACTCTTTCTGCCACAATCACACACACTTTTTTTTTTTTAGTTACACACCATTTAATTTTTTTATTTTTTTTTTTGGGGGGGGTTCACAAAACACCATTAATTTCCATGGTGTTTATTTGCATATTAAACTAGAATATAATACATGTGCAACTCCAGTAATAAGGTTGTGATTAGCAAATTCTAATATGAGAAGCAGTATGGGATATTCACTGTGCCGTTTCCATGAAGCAGCGTCATCACTTAGACCCATCCAGTTCATTAACAGTACCCTCATAGACTCAGGAAACAGCTCGCTAACCAGCTCCTCTGCTGGTGGCAGATCTGTAATCCTATTTATGTGGTTTACTTTGAAATCCTCAATTTGTTTGCTAATGCAGGAATTCGCAGAGCTGAACTGCTGTCCTAGCCAGCTGCTAACTGTATGAAGCAAGGGGCTGTTGTAAGCCGAAGTAACATCAGGGTTTTGCTCTTGGTATAATTTATATACAGCCTTTAAAATCTGCAATATAATATCTGACACTTCCTCTTCATTGGTGACTTTGCTTATTAGTTCATCTATACAGTCCAGCAAAAGCAGGACAACTCCAGATTTTTCTTTCTGCATATCTGTAACTGGGTTCTGTAACAAATGTTCTAACGTTTTGATTTTTCGTGAAACCTGATGTTGGGGGCTCGAAGATTTTTCAGCATCACCATCTTCTGGCCTGCAGTAGGTATGGTCAACCTTAAACTGAGTGTAATTCGAGAGAGGCGCTGTCACTTCACATGAAACAATGGGATCCGTCTCACTTGCTGTTTCGTATTCTATTAAGTCTGAAACGTTTTCTATCCGTAACTTGGTCAAACACTCCTGGTTGTAGTGTCCAACAACATCTTGTGTTTGCATCCCACCCAACAGTAACTCCATGTTGTACGACTGGTTGAGAAGACCATCATTTATTCTAGATCTCCACAGCTCCTAGTGGAGGGAAAAATATTAGGGATCTGTTAAAAATATCACCACGAAAATAGCCGTAATATTTTAAGTTTGTTAAACGATTTGTCATAGGGTATAAAAAATGCATGCTGATGTTAATGTTGTTCTCAGACTGTCACTGCCATCCACTCAAAACAAAATACAGTACCTGGAAGTTTTCTAAGACCAACAGCTGTTCCTCTTTGCTGTACATTTCAAAAGCAACACGGAACAACCCCTGAATACTGTAAAACCACAAGCTGTTAACTCCGCTCGCTAGCCTCAATCCATGAATTCGGAACTCTGAAAGTCAAGAGGACCATGCAGAATGTCAATTGCTGGCAAACAGTTACAGCTTACAAGTTAGTGATAAACGACGAAAAGGGTAGTAAAATTAAAACAAGGTAAGACCCCAGTGACAGAACTAGAACCACCCACATTTACCAAACAGATAACCATGAAACTGTTTTTACAGTGTTAGTTTATGAATGTCATATTCATAAAATAATACATTTTAGTCAAGCATACAGCAAAAGGAGATGCTGAATATTTACCAGCAGAAAAAATAAGTTTAGTAGCCAATCCCTTCTTTGCAAATTTTGCATGAAACCTTGGGTGATTCTCTGTGCGAATTCCTGTTTTTGAGAATAAATCCGCTCCAAGAAAAAGTGGGATCATGTTCTCCTGAATAGAAAAGAAAGACAAAGTTTACAAATGAACAACTTAAGAATCAAGGTGTACTTGCTAATAATAATAATAATAATAATAATAATAGTGTCTTGCCACCACATCTTCAGTTGCAGTTTTCTATAACTGTTTTTACTGTGCTTGTCTGTTTAGACCTAATTTAAGGTCGCATATAAAATAATTGTGCTAGTTTTGAACAAAACAGTCAGTGGAAAAAAAAAAAAACAACTTTATTGCTGTACATGTTTTTCTTTGAAATGATCATGTTACACGCTCTGTACAGATTAGATTCTTTATAATTTGCAACAGCAACACAGCGTAAAAAGAAAGGTGCAATAGGTTGCAACAACAGACAAGCATACCTCTACATCGCACGTCTTACACACTTTAAAAGCGTTGGCGGCTGACAGATATAAACATCGAATGCTCATTAAGCCAGCTTTCCACTGTGGCAAATACAAGGTGGTGACTCTCGAAGTCATTTTTGTAAGAAGCAATCCTCCCTCTGTGACAGTCTGGAGCGTTAATTGTAACCGGCACTGCAGCCTTTCATCCTAGGTTGTAAACACAAAATGTTAAGTTATTTGTAGCTGCATTTAAAAAAAAAAAAAAAAAAAAAAAAAAAAAAAAAACGACTTTGTTTAATTTCAGAGTAACGTGATAACACACATCACAAATGAGTTCAAACTTCACAGTACAGGTTATTTTGAGAAAACTAGAGCAGTGCTTACCGCAGATATATATATATATATATATTCCCGTCAGCGTGCCTTCACTGCGCCCACAAAACAGAAACACATCGCTTCTGCTGTTCATCAGATCCGCCAATCAGCGACGCTCTGCTGCTAACTTTGACCCTCTCAACTGTAACCCACAGAAAGACGAAGATGGCGGAGGTTGATTTTGGGGGCAGCGAGCTTTTCCAGCAGCTTGATGAAGACAAACCCGCAGCGACTCACATTCGGTTCCAAGATGCCCGGGAAGGTGAAGACGAAAGCCAAGGCCTGCGAGAGAGGCTGGAGGAATGCGAGGAGACGGTGGCCCGCTTGAAAGCGGAGAATATCCTTTCCAGGCGAAAAGGAACTCAACAAACAGGGCAGCAGGGCCCGCACAAGAGCAGTCTGAAAAGGGAAATCAAATCCCAACGCCCTCAGGACCATTGGTCTATTTCTCGCACCGTTTATCATGGCATAGAAACTAGCCCATAACCACATTCAAATTGAAATACGAAGCAGCTACTGATTGCAAAGCAGTGCGGCAAAGTAATTCTTAAGTAGTTTTTTTTTTGTTTTTAATGCTTATTCCATTTTTGCGTCATATCACATCTCATGTTGTTATGTAAACCATATGCAATAGATGTCAAACGTTGTTGGATGTATTGTTTTACTGTTCGCGCGCACACACACACATATATAGCCTGATTTTTATCAACAGTATATTACTAGACCCCCCCCCCCCCCCCCCCTCAACAGCGGGACTGGAACGTTGCTGTTTAGATACCATTTTATTTTTTTGCGAGACCTTACAGTATCCACCAGAATTTCTAGTGATCGTTTATGCACATTCATTCGTATTCAATTTATAGATCTAAGTTGTGATTCTGTGAATATTGTATTTATTTCTACATAGTGTTAATAATTCAAGTTTGCTCATTAGTTTTCAGAAAGCAAGGCAGTATTAAAGTCACTTGGTTAGAACACACCACTAGTGTTCACCGTGCGAACATAGAACCGATCCTTAACAGCCAGTTTACACCAGGAACTGAAGAGAAAATTGAACATTTTGACCAGACCAAGGTAATTCCAATATCTGACACTTCATATAGTAATTTAGCACCTTTTCCTCAGCCTGCATATTTTCAATTAAAATCAAGACTTTTTTAAAATAAATATATAAACCCAGCCATATATTATTGTTTTAAATTGTATCTTCTCTTCCCATTAGTTACAATATGTACAATTTGGGCTGGTTTTAGAATGCGTTTATTTTCCTAAGAACTTGCGTGACTGGTCCCTGTTGGTTGAAATTCTTGTCATTTTCTTTAAGTGGAATTGAAGTGGAAGAATCCAGGGTTGATGGACCTCTACTACAGATTTTATTTACCAACAATGCAATCTCCAAGTAAGTTTATTTGTTTTAGTTTTAACTAAAGTAATGTGTGCCTTCTAATGTTTATGTACAGTATATACATCCTTTTAGACTTAACTACAGTATATGCGTAACTGTTTAATGCACAAGCATCACTTGAAGGGCATTCATTTCACAGCCACAATGATAGTATGCAAGCCAAGATTGCATTCAATATTTATGTTATTAATGTTTTGGCGCTACTTGAAAGTTTTTATTTAATGTTTTTGTTTTCAGACAATACCACCAAGAAATTGAAGACTGCATTTGCAGTTTAGTTCAGAAGTTTCAGGAACAGTCAAAAAATGATGCAGAAAAAGCTTCCTTTGACGTCAAACCTCAGGTACCTGTAAAGTATCCCTTGCTAGTGGAGGTTGTGTTAAGCGTCCATGCACTGTGTGACATGGATAAATAATAAGGGAATGCTAAAAGATCTTTCTTCTTCTAGCCATCAAGTTTTATTCTGGAAGAGAATCATAAAGTGAAAACCGCAAGTACAGTCAAGAAAATCAAAGATGCTTTTAGTGTAAGTTGATGCCCTGTTGCGTGTGTGGGTACTGTCAGGTGTAATTGCTGTTTGTGTGCTTTTAAAACTTTTTGTTCGTTTTTGTTTTGCAGGTAGTGGGAAGCGTTCTTTATTTTACCAGTTTTTGTCTTGACAAACTTGGGCAGCCTTTGTTGAGTGAGAATCCACAACTGACAGATGGATGGGAAATACCCAAGTATCCTATAATAACAGCGTAGACTTGCATCTGCACTCTTTTTTTTTTTTTTTGCAGGTCTCTCTTTTTCCATTAAGTAAATCAGATACTTACCATTCAAGTTAAGTTGCACAACAGGCCCATTCTTTTACGTCTCGGTCCTATAGAACATTATATGGTCCTTGTTTTTCACTAACTGTTTTCTAATTAAGTGGTAAAAAAATATATACTTTTATAATAATAATAATAATAATCTTTCAGTAGTATGTGCCATTGTCTTAAAAGAAATTCTAATCGCCACACGTTCCTGAATGTGCCCTGCAAAGATACCAGCAAGTCTTCAGTCAGGTTATTTCTGTAGATGGACAGGAGGTGCAAATAAAGGATAAAAGGTAATTTAATTGTCTTTAGTCGAAATAAACTGTTTAATTAATGGTGTCACAGACCTAGAGTAGCACTGTAGAATTTGAGAAATAGCATGCTGTACCGTTCTGTAAATTCTCTCTCTTTATGCTGCAGACCCAAGCCTTGTTGCTTCAACTGCGGTTCAGATTTGCACCAGTTAAAGGATTGTCCAAAGGTAAGTCCTTGGTGTAATCTTTACTCCTTTACCACGTTAAAGATGCCTCTAATTCTGTAAGATATAGTTAAGGTTTTTTCTTGTTTTATGTGTTAATACATGTAAAATTAAGGTTTAAAATACTGTAACAGAATATATATTTGATATACTTTCTGTTGTGAACACAGTAATAAAAGTTTGTTTTTGTAAGCCGAGGGACTTTGCCCGAATCAGTGAAAAAAGGAAGGAGTTATCTCAAAACAACAGTCAAAACAGCTACCAGCGGTATCATGCTGATGAAGAGAGATTTGGAAAATACAAAGCAGGAACAGTAAGGTAAAGAGTGAAGCTTCTCTGAGGAATGTGTGTGTGTGCATTGTTTATATCCTAGTACCTTTTACATACTGTTTTAAGATGTTGTGCAACAGTCTGGTAGCAATTTCATTGTGTTCTGTTGAGGACCAGTCCTGCAAAGTAAATAATTCTCTGGAACTGAACTATATAAATAAAATCAGTTTTCCATCCGGCAACAGAACATTGACTTTTTAAGTTGAAAAACAAAAGCACTGCAGGTTTATACTTGAGTAAATTTACTCAAAATCCATGAAAGTGTCAGGTCTTAAAAATTATCGAATGTACTGTAAAGTTGGTTTCACCTCCCCCTTTTACATTTTTCTTAATGCTACAGCGTCTCTGTCCTTACAGTGTTAATTAAATAAAGATCCATGCTTAGAACATTTCTGGACATTAACATATTTTTACTGTTAATTTTTGTACTTGCAGTGAAGAACTGCAAACTGCCCTGGGTATTCCTGAAAACAGCCTCCCTCCATTCATATACCGCATGCGTCAGCTGGGATATCCTCCAGGGTGGCTGAAGGAAGCAGAGATGGAGCATTCTGGTCTAGCTTTGTATGATGGAAAAGGTCATTGCATTTGGTAGTTTTATTACTAGTAACTGTGTGTGTGTGTGTCATATATATATATATATATATATATATATATATATATATATATATATATATAATTATATATATAAAAACAATATTGGTGATGCGATTTGGTCTGTTTCATGCTGTTTTTTCTTTTTTTAAATTTAATTATTTATTTTTATGTATAGATGATGGTGGAATGGACAATGATAAAAATGACCAGAGCAGACAAGTCTCTTATGATGTCTCTAAGCTGATAGATTTCCCTGGCTTCAATGTTCCAGCTCCAAAACGAATACTTGATGTTAGTAGTTTTTCTTTGTTTTTTACTTTTAATGTGTTTTTATCTCCGTAAATGTATTTTAAGCCCATAAACAAAATTTATAAAAACTTGTAAGAGTTGGATGGGAATGTTATATTCTACTTTTGAATGTTCTCAATAAGGATTCCATGTATTGCAAGGTTATTCATAGAGTGAACCGCTATAGAATGTAAATTCAAACAAGATGTTTTCTTTACTATGTTCTAGGAATGGAGTTCATACAATTCAATCCCTATGCAGCATAGTCATTTGAAGGAGTGCTTTGCAACCTACCTGTCGCGTAACTATCCAGAGGTAAATAGTGCTCCAGTAATATTGCATGTTTTGTGCTTTGAAACCAGCTGTGTGCTGCTCCTACTTGCAGTCGTTTTGCTGTCAGTTGTATTCCAGTGTGCGTAGTTGTGGGAAATCTGAGTTATGGTCATTTTTAAAATGCCTCTGTAAACTTGAGTGTTAATTTGTGTTTTCTACAGCCTGGTTCAAGTTCCAACAAAAGAGCTTATGAATCGGATTCAACCCCTTGCAACCCAAAAAAACGAAGATCGGAGACAGTAATGTGTTTGGACATGGACGTTGATTCGGGTATTTATTTCACTATAACATAACTGTCAAATGTTCTATCCTGTAGCAAGCATTGTACAAATATAATTAACAGGTTTACAGACTGTTTTTGCATAATACGTTAACCAAGTGGGCCTGGGTGTTCCCACAGTGTCTTGTGATTAATTTTGTTACATTTCTATGTGTTAACTTCTAGCTTATATCTCTACAGGCTCTGAAACACCTCATAGTTCCCAGGGAGTGGGGTGGGGAGGTTGGGTTGTCGGTGTTGGTTAGGGGAAGAAAAGCAAGGAGAGAAAGAAGGAAAAGGAAAAGGAAAGGAGGCCGGAAGCTACGACAATTTCCGTTTTCAGCCCCCACTACCCCCCGGGTCTCCAGCAATGAGTAGCCTGCCCCCTTTGCCCCGCGGAACACCTCCTGGCACCCCTCCTAACTTCGTTCCTCCTCCTCCCCTCACCCCCACCCCTCCACCGCTTCCCAAGGGCACTCCGCCACCCACCCCCACCAACGGCTCCCCGGCAGTGCGGCCGCATGTGGTGGACGACTCTACGGATGCAGACGCCTTGACCCTGGAGGAGCTGGAGGAGCAGCAGAGGCTGATCTGGGCTGCGCTTGAGAACTCAGAAACCACTACCAACAGCGACTCGGAGACCCCTGCAGACACGCCCCTCACCGGCACGTCGCAGACCTCCTCGCCCTCAAGGAACGATGCCGAGGAAGTCGCTCGGGAGGCAGGAGAACTGAAATTGGAGGCTGCCATTACTACTGTCAACGATGGGGACAAGGAATCGGAGAAGCTGGTACCTGCAGTTGAAAGTATCAGCTCTGTGGTTGCTGACAACACCAGCAACTCCACTAACAGTGACGAGGTCCCAATGGAAATAAAGGAAGAGCCGGTGTGCATAGGAGCTTCGGAGTCTCCGAGCAGCAGCACGGCACTTGAGACAGGCAATAGGACTGATGAGGAGGCCAGAGATGGCTCTGAGATAGTTGGGTTTGTCCCTCACAGGAGTAATTTTGCTGCTGGAATAACCCCCTTTGAAGACACTGGGGAATACACTAATGTTGCTAAAACCACAGGAGTCTACCTCAAACTAAGAGACTTGCTGAAGAGTTCCCCAAGAAACCAAACGAAAGCAAAAAATTAACATCTTGATATTGGCAAGATCAGTGAGCAGCTGAATGCAGAAATCCAGGGATTTGTAATAAATAAATCCTTGTGTGTTGGGCTTTTTTATTTTTTATGGACCATTTCAAACTTTGTTTTAATTTTCTATTATGGTAGGCTTGGGGTTTAGAATTAATCTGCAGCTAACAGATGACCGCATTAACAAACAAAAAACAAAAAGGACGTAAGCTTGGTGTTTATTGACTAAGATTTCTCTGTCAAGAAGACGGGTTATAGTAAATTAAACGTCACTTACTTTTTTGTAAACATCTAAATGTCTTTACAGATTGCGATAAGTTCACTATCTGATCACCAATGTTATGGTATGTGTAAGTACCTTTCTTTTTGAAATTGCTCAGTAATGAGGACCTCCATTTGTTAGGCAAATAACAGTGTTTTATATGCTTGCTGTTGATTCTGGCTTTATGAAATAGCAGCGTTCTGTGGATATGGTGTTTAACGGTATGTTTTAATGTTAGACATTTTTAAAACTTTTTTTTTCTTTTTTTTTTTTCTTATTTTCCACTCAATTAAAAAATATCAGGGATTTCTAACACTGACTCTCTGTCCTTCAGGTATTTTTAAATCTTTTCCAAAAGGCCCTTTTTAATGTCCCTCTTGACTTTGTAAATGGCACAATGTTTTTAACAAATATATTATTCATTTAAATATATATATATTATATATATATATTATATATATATATATATATATATATAATTATGCTGACAAATATACTGACTGTTTGTTTGTAATGCTGTGTTTGAAACATTTTACATGTGCTGTAGGCGCATGTGCTGAATCAATACTCCAACTCAGTAAGTTAGTCTATAGCTTGAGTAGAATCTAACAATAAATATGATTGAGCATAAACATAATGACAAGTCCATGAATGTGTTTTTTTAATTTTTAATTTTTGTTTTGATTGTTGAGATACTATAATCTACACATAGCATGGACTTGTGTTAATTACAGCATGACAATATTAAGCAGATCACTGTAGGATACAAGAAGGCAGAAGAGGGTGCCAGATCTCTGCACAGAACACAATGATGACCAGCATGTGCCTTTAGGATTAGGTCATTAATAGGTAATAGTTATGGGGATCAGTGTTAAGGTTAATTCCTGTTTTTCATTTCCAATTCCTTTTTAAAATCCGTTCCAATTCTCATTCCCTTTAAATCCATTCCAACACATCGGATCAAAATTGCAATTAGCAGTATTTTGTTAAAATGAGCTCACAGGCAACAAATTTACTTGAATTGAAGTCACTATTGGTTAAGTGAAAGCAGTTGAACAATCCCAACAGTTATTCTGTCTCTAAAATATTAATTTCGATTCCTTCGCTGGAATTGGATTTAACCATACCACTGTTGGGCATAGTTAAACGCCAGTGGCCTTTAAGATGATGGGTCAATGTTTAAATTTGATATATGCAGATATTGCAAAGACAGGGCCATAACTCACCAGTTTTTGCT